>NC_053170.1:73268259-73323312 GCF_016835505.1 Polypterus senegalus | reverse complement strand
AGATAGATAGATAGATAGATAGATAGATAGATAGATAGATAGATAGATAGATAGATAGATAGATAGATAGATAGATAGATAGATAGATAGATAGATAGATACTTTATTAATCCCAAGGGGAAATTCACAATAATATATGTATATGCAGTGGGTAGTGCTGCCATTTTGCCATTCCAGTGTAATGGATTTAAATCCCATGCCTGGTCATTGGTTGTGGGAGTTTTCATATTCTGCCAGTGTTTGAGTGGATTTTCTTCCAGGTACTCAATGTTTTTATCCCATATCCCCAGTTAGGTTAACTGAGGATTCATGAGTTGGCCATGTATTACTGTAGCAGTGTGTGCATGTGGGCCCAGCATTAGACTTGTGTCCCTGTGATCAGTGTGGCTGTGAACCTCCATGGAAGTACATTGGAATAAGTGGGTATAAAAATGGTTTTGTTGTATATATTTATATAATTGTAATGACACAAAAGATAAAGAAAGTATTCTGGGGCTCTTCACAGCCCACCCCATATACTGATTGCATGCAAAAAGGTGGGGGGAAAAAAACAAATATAAAGTGCAAAATGTTGACTTTTCCATTTTTCCTAATCAGACTTCCCAAGATGGTGTCATTTAGGGTTAAGATATATTCTGGGAGGCATAGTCAGGTCCAGGTGGTTTGACCCCGGAAGTGACATCATAGGTGGAATTCTGTCAATCTTTTTTTCTGCAGAGGAGAAAGGAGAATAGAGTATGTTACTGCACAACACCACCTCATGTCATGGTGGAGAATTACAATCACATAAGCCCTTTTGTTTTCCATTCATATTCATGTGATTATACTGTATATATATAGAGAAATCTGAGAAATCACATGTACATAAGTATTCACAGCCTTTGCTCAATACTTTGTCGATGCACCTTTGTCTGGCAATTACAGCCAGACAGTCTTTTTGAATATGATGCCACAAGCTTGGCACACCTATCCTTGGGCAGTTTTGCCCATTCCTCTTTGCAGCAGCTCTCAAGCTCCATCAGGTTGGATGGGAAGCGTCGGTGCAGAGCCATTTAAGATCTCTCCAGAGATGTTCAATCGGATTCAAGTCTGGGCTCTGGCTGGGCCACTCAAGGACATTCACAGAGTTGTCCTGAAGCCACTCCTTTGATATCATGGCTGTGTGCTTAGGGTCGTTGTCTTGCTGAAAGATGAACCGTCGCCCCAGTCTGAGATCAAGAGAGCTCTGGAGCAGGTTTTCATCCAGGATGTCTCTGTACATTGCTGCAGTCATCTTTTCCTTTATCCTGACTAGTCTCCCAGTTCCTGCCGCTGAAAAACATCCCCAAAGCATGATGCTGCCACCACCATGCTTCACTGTAGGGATGGTATTAGCCTGGTGATGAGTGGTGCCTGGTTTCCTCCAAAAGTGACACATGGCATTCACACCAAAGAGTTCAATCTTTGTCTCATCAGACCAGAGAATTTTGTTTCTCATGGTCTGAGAGTCCTTCAGGTGCCTTTTGGCAAACTCCAGGTGGGCTGCCATGTGCCTTTTACTAAGGAGTGGCTTCTGTCTGGTCACTCTACCATATAGGCCTGATTGGTGGATTGCTGCAGAGATGGTTGTCCTTCTGGAAGGTTCTCCTCTCTCCACAGAGGACCTCTGGAGCTCTGACAGAGTGACCATCAGGTTCTTGGTCACCTCCCTGACTAAGGCCCTTCTCCTCCGATCGCTCAGTTTATATGGCCGGCCACCGCTAGGAAGAGTCCTGGTGGTTTCGAACTTCTTCTACTTACGGATGATGAAGGCCACTGTGCTCATTGGGACCTTCAAAGCAGCAGAAATTTTTCTGTAAATTTCCCCAGATTTGTACCTTGAGACAATCCTATCTTGGAGGTCTACAGACAATTCCTTTAACTTCATGCTTGGTTTGTGCTCTGACATGAACTGTCAACTGTGGGTCCTTATATAGACAGGTGTGTGCCTTTCCAAATCATGTCCAATCAACTGAATTTACCACAGGTGGACTCCAAATAAGCTGCAGAAACATCTCAAGGATGATCAGGGGAAACAGGATGCACCTGACCTTAATTTTGAGCTTCATGGCTGTGAATACTTATGTACACGTGTTTTCTCAATTTTTTTTATTTTTAATAAATTTGCAAAAACCTCAAGTAATCTTTTTTCACATTGTCATGTGTTGTGTTTAGAATTCTAAGGAAAAAAAATCATTTAATCCATTTTCGAATAAGGCTGTAATATAACTAAATGTGGAAAAAGTGATGCGCTGTGAAAACTTTCCGGATGCACAGTATACAATACAATACAGTTTATTTTTGTATAGCCCAAAATCACACAGGAAGTGCCGCAATGGGCTTTAACAGGCCCTGCCTTTTGACAGCCCCCCAGCCTTGACTCTCTGAGAAGACAAGGAAAAACTCCCAATAAAACCTTGTAGGGAAAAATGGAAGAAACCTCGGGAAAGGCAGTTCAAAGAGAGACCCCTTTCCAGGTAGGTTGGGCGTGCAGTAGGTGTCAAAAGTAGGGGGTCAATACAATACAATATACACAACAGAACAATTCCTTAAAACAGCATAATAAAAATTTTAGAATTACGGTTTAACAGTAGATGATATGACATAATTAGGTTTGGATATTTTTAGAGTCCTGGAGACCTCATCCATCTAGCTGCATCTCCATTTGGCCATGCCACGGCTGAAACATTGCTCCGATGAAAGGACCTCTCTTTCCCATGATTCCTGTGATCCTCCATCAGGGATGACTTTACCATAGGCAGGCAAACAACTTGCAGGTGGGCGTGGCACCAATGGCCACATTTGGGTACCGAGAAAGAAACAGAATAGGTGAGGGTTAGTATTCAAATATAATTATCATGTTACTTATGTTATAGTGCTAATGACTAACAACAGAGATGCAGTATGTACAGTTAATCAGCAGCTCTAGTCAGGATATGCTAAACTGAAGTAGTGAGTCTTCAGCCGGGATTTAAAGGCTGAGACCGAGGGGGCATCTCTTATGGAAGCAGGAAGACCATTCCACAGTTTAGGGGCCCTGTAACTAAAAGCTCGACCTCCCACTGTTATTTTATTAATCCTTGGAATCCTAAGCAGACCGGCATCTTGAGATCTTAATGTGCGCTCAGGTTTGTAAGTCATGATAAGTTCAGACAAGTAAGCGGACCTTGGCGTTTAATGCTTTATATGTTAAAAGGAGGATTTTGAAATCTGCCCTAAATTTAACTGGGAGCCAGTGTAAAGATTTAAGAACTGGGGTTATGTGTTCATATTTTCTTGTTCTTGTAATAATTCTTGCAGCGCATTTTGGATTAACTGGAGGCTGTATAGAGAACAGTTTGAACAGCCAGTGAACACCGCATTGCAGTAGTCAATCCTACTAGAGATAAATGCATGAATTAATTTCTCACAATCCTGTTTATTTAGAAAGCCTTAATTTCCTAATATTTTTAAGATGGAAAAAACAGGTTTTGGACGACTTTGTAATATGCTTTAAATGACATGCTAGAGTCAAAGATAACTCCTAGATTGCGGGCTGATTCAGTAAAATTAATTGGGATTCCAACTGAGTTAAATGACGACAAAATATTGCTGTGATCAGCGTCATTCCCTCCAACAATTAACATCTCTGTTTTATCTGTATTTAAAGACAAGTAGTTCTCATTCATCCATTCCTTTAATTCACTAACACAACTAATTAAAGACAACATCGGAGAAACTTCATTTGATTTAAATGAAAGGTATAACTGGGTGTCATCTGCATACGAGTGAAAATTAACATTATGTTTCCTAATGAGAGATCCCAGTGGAAGCATGTAAAGTGAAAACAGTAAAGGTCCCAGTACTGAGCCCTGCGGGACACCATATTCAACTTCTGTGTATAATGATGGAGTACTGTCAGCATATTTCTGTACATATTGGAATCGATTTGATAAATAAGAACTGAACCAAGCGAGCACGGGGCCTGTAAGTCCAACATCGTTTTCTAGCCTGTGCAGTAAAATAGAATGGTCAATGGTGTCAAACGCTGCACTTAAGTCCAACAACATAATTACAGTGGAATTTCCTTCATCAGAGGATATCAGAATGTCATTTACAACCCGTGTTAGTGCCGTTTCTGTACTATGACCAGTGCGAAAGCCAGACTGGAATTTCTCAAATAAATTGTAATGCATAAGGTGTGACTGAAGCTGACTGGCGACTACTTTCTCTAGTATTTTAGAGAGAAATGGTAAATTTGAAATAGGCCTATAGTTATTTAGTATGTGTGGGTCTAGGTCTGACTTTTTAAGTAAAGGTTTAATGACTGACACTTTTAGTGCATCAGGTACTGTGCCATGCCATATATATATATTGTGGCAGTAGGGGGCGCTAGTGCTCCCTTGAACCCTCAGGTACCACGCTAGACACCAGGTAAAAGTCCGGGAGTCTTTATTTTTCTTTAACACAGTGCACCAAGCACCCTGCACACTACTCATAGATTTAAATAAACAACACAATAATAATCTCTCCTCCTCGCCCAGACACTTCGCCCTCCTACCTCCCAACTCAGCTCAGTGTCTGGCTAGCCCATAGTCCTTTTATACACCCTGACCCGGAGGTGTTCCTGCTCAATCAGACCACATTTCCTTATTCCTTCCGGGTCAGGGTAAACAGTCCTTTTCTTCAACCCGGGAGCATGTCGTTTCTTCCTGTCACATGACCGTGACGTACTCCCGGGTTATAGGGCACACAAGAGCCCACGAGCCCCCCTACAGCGACTCCCTGAGGCCCAAAAGGTATACAGCAGGGCTGTGTAAAAATACTACATAGTCCATGAGGCCCTGCTGGAACTCGGGGCACGATCCTGCTGTTGGGAGAGCTCCTCCTGGCGGCCTGGGGGTGAGGGCCAGAGCACGGAGCCGGCAGTCCTTAACAATTCCCCCCCCTCAGCGACGACAACTGGGGCGGAGTGTCCAGCCCCGCTGCGTTGTCTATGTCTCCCAGCAAACCTTGGGGGAGCAGTGTATCCTTTATCTGCCCGCTCCCCTGTCCTCTGGGAACAGTCTCGCCACTCGTGGCCCAGCCGACGGCAGTTGTAACACCGACGATGTCTTCCTGGGTGTCTCCTTCTGTGAGACCAGAAACACCTCGGGAATTCCGTCAGCGTCACCTCCGCCCCATTCTCTGCCAAGGAGGGGTTTATGGCCGCTTTGCTGCTCTCAGCCCTTCTCTCTTTCATGTCAGGAGACCCACGTTTTATTTTGGGGATCTCCTGCTTAATCTGGGGCTTGTGCTCAGCGCGAGGCTCTCTATGGAATAAAGAGAGCCTCTTTGCTGTTTGCACGCCCGTTGTCCTACATTTATTAGGAGGTGGCATCATTAGCTCCGCACCGCTCCGATGAACAGCACTGTTCAGCTGCACCGGTGCGGTCGGCGCTTCCCTGGCCCTCCTGTCACCGGAGACAATCCACACCGAAGACCGGTCGGGATCTTGAGGTCTGCACCACTCCAGAAAGCCACGTCACACCCCTGCACCGGGCCGATTGCTCCGTCCCCCGACCGATCAGTCATCACCTCACGCTCCATTGTCAGGCACACGGTGCTTTGACACCCGCTACTTATTAACCGCGGCGTCAGCTTGCACTGTGTCTTTTTATTCTCCTTACCTGTTTGCCGGGAGCCAATGAACATGTCTGCTCCTGGCACGTGCTCTGACGGGTTCCGCAAGGGAGCCTGGGACTTGGAGTTCTTTATGGAGGTCCGTGGTGCCGCTTTTGGCTGTCTGCGATCCGTCTGTATCAATTTATCGACGGACTGATCAGTCATTTCCCGGACCTCCTTACCTTTTTGTAGGGGGAACAGTGCTTCGCTCGCCTCCCCTTTCCCCTTTGGAAATACCAAGTCCGTCTTTTCTTTGGCACGGAACGTCACCTTCCTGGAATCCCTTGTGGTAGGGCACGTGTCCCTCGCCAGCACCCGCATTGCGGAAGTCCTTCGGGTTACTCGTTTGCCTGAACGAGAGCGCGCCATTGCCTTCGGGTCTGTCTTCTGCATCCCACAGAGCCTTTGGATGGACATCTGGGAGGTATGTACTTGGGACATCATCTGTTACTTTAAAAAGATTGTCAAGTACATTCTCGGCACATACCTCGTCGGAGACGTCCTCCTCCAGAAATCTCTCCCGAAACGCGTAGCCGCTCCATGGCTCGTCTTGAGTGCAGGCAATGTCGAACGCTAGACCTCCGCTGTTGCTGCCGTTCTGTTTTGTCTTCTTCTTCCCCATTACGGACTTGAAAAAGGTGAGGTTTCTGCCGATTTTTCCTGTGTGTGTCATGACGCTGTCTTCCCGGGGTATTCTGTCCACAGTAAAAATTTTTTCCCAGGTCCTCTGCCAAACTGACAGCCAGAGAATCCTGCCGGCTACACCAGTGTGGCAGTAGGGGGCGCTAATGCTCCCTTGGACCATCAGGTACCACACTAGACACCAGGTAAAAGTCCGGGAGTCTTTATTTTTCTTTAAGACAGTGCACCAAGCACCCTGCACACTACTCATAGATTTAAATAAACAACACAATAATAATCTCTCCTCCTCGTCCAGACACTCCTCCCAGCTCAGCTCAGTGTCTGGACTGGCCTGTAGTCCTTTTATACACCCTGACCTGGAGGTGTTCCTGCCCAATCAGACCACAGTTCCTTATTCCTTCCGGGTCAGGGTAAACAGTCCTTTTCTTCAACCCGGGAGCACGTCGTTCCTTCCTGTCACGTGACCGTGACGTAGTCCCGGGTTATAGGGCACACAAGAGCCCACCAGCCCCCCTACAGCGGTGGCCCCCAAGGTATCCAGCAGGGCTGTGTATAAATACTATATAGTCCATGAGGCCTTGCTGGAACTCGGGGTATGATCCTGCTGTCGGGAGAGCTCCTTCTGGCGGCCTGGGGGTGAGGGCCAGAGCATGGAGTTGGCAGTCCTCCACAATATATATATATATTATGAGCTGGAGGTCTGACCGCACCCCAAATAGATACAGAAATCTGGGAAAACCACAAACCCTGAAACACTGACTACCCTCACATTGCTCCTTATCCTTGCACTATAACGTGTAATACAAGCCTCTCGCGGTACTCCGCCGACTTATAAGCCTTGCAGTTTTGGAATTGATTGTTTGCTTTTATCTCTCACTGCTCCTAGCGGAACTGTCATCTCTGACTTGTCATGGAGCACGTTTAAGCTCATGTGTTTGCGGTGTTTGAATAAAAATCCTTCTTGTTTCTACGACCTCCTGTGTCTCTGTGCAAATCTGTGACCCAAGTGTGACAAGTGGTACCAGGAATGGTTGCACAGATGGATGCCGCCGAAGACTTATTTCAGAGGTCTAAAACTTATGCACTTAAAGACTGGAAACTAAACATGGATGACCCAATCCGTGCGCAAATTCAAGATTTGATACATAAAGTGCACTGCTGGTTTGAAGGAGACGTGATGGAAACAGTTGTTGTGAATATATTACTGGCCGGCATACCTGAACTTCTTCGAGATGAATTTCTACGTCATGATATTAAATCATTAACGATTATGTCCAGACGATTAGAGGGTTCACAGTCCACTTGGAGAAAGAGCGGTGGATTTCGTGCTGCTACGCAACCTGTGAACGAACGTCCAGGACATTCTCATCGCTTTGATCGACAAGTTGCAGGACCTAAAAATCTAATGGGGTCAGGTAGGACCCCGGGAAATCCAGTCGTAGATGGGCGCCTGTTTCTGGGGAGACAGCGGCAACAGCGGGCGAGAAACCGTGGACACTAGAGCACGTCGACGTGGGCGTCGCAGAGGATATTTCGGAAATCGGAGCCGACCGTAGATGTTTCCGGTGTGATCAGCTCGGCCATTTGGCAAGAGAATGTCGCTTGTCTCCAGCTCATTCAATGGAGATTGGACTGGCGAGATTTGTTGCTCAACTATTACATATCCGGATGGAAAAGATGGCTTGTTGATCCCGGTGAAATTGGGGCAGAGAAATCTCAGCATTGTTAGACTCGGAAGTGACCTTTGTATTGTGAGACGAGACTGTCTTAATGAACAATGCCTTAGAGACTGTGAGACTGTAAAATACGCTGTGTACATGGTGATGTTAAAGATTATCAGACTTTACTTCTTCCTTTAACTTATAGGGGTCGCCACTTTAAGGTTTGGTCTGCCTTTCAGACTCGTGCCCTTGGCCATTACTCATAGGACGGAGAAATGCCCTTTTTCGAAACTGATTAATAAATGTAAGGGACCAGTAGTCCAGTCCACTAATGAACTTAGTGGGGGAGAAGAAGAAGAAACCAAGACAAGAACTGGTAGCGGCCGGGAAAATCTAGAGCCCAACTTAGATATTGAACCCGATCTCTCCAGCGAGACGGAGGAGGTCACCCCCGACAATCTTCCAGAATGGGCTGGTCCTTCTACATCTTCCCAGATTGCAAACGCCTCCAAACACAAACCGAGCGTTAACGAACAATCAGATTTTGTGTGTTTGCAGCATACTGATAGCTCATTAGAATATGCATTTAAACAGGCTCCCTGCTAATGACTCTTATTACCAAGAGCGTAATTCGGGGTGTGAAAACCCCACACTTTATAGAAAAGGACGGTTGCCTTTTCAGAGTGATCTCAGATCATTTGGAGGGGGAATTTATTGAACAACTGGTGGTACCTGAAGCACATAGGGAAACTGTTTTGCATCTGGCACATTCACACATCTTGGGGGGGCACCTCGGTGCCGACAAAACTAGAGACCGGTTATCAAAACGATTTTATTGGCTTAATATGGGAAAAGATGTTGAACGATTTTGTACTTCATGTCCAGACTGCCAGATCGTCTCTGCTTATAAGCCTCCTCGGCTCCCCTTTGTCCTATGCCCATATTGGAAGTTCCCTTTCAGCGTGTGGGATTAGATATTGTGGGACCATTACCTAAGACTAAGGATGGGTACCAATATTTGCTGGTGTTGGTTGATTATGCGACACGATATCCAGAAATGATTGCCTGAAAAGGCCAACTCTTCGCTGTAGCCAAAGCACTATGTGAAACTTTTACTCGTATTGGTATCCCTAGAGAAATCTTAACTGATCAAGGCACACCTTTCACTTCTCGCGTGATGAAACAATTGTGTGACAGCTTTGCTATTAAGAAATTGAGTACTACTGTTTACCATCCTCAAACGAATGGTTTAACCGGCGATTTAACAAAACATTGAAACAGATGATCAGGCGAGTTGCTCATAATGATCCCACAACCTGGAACACTGTCCTACCTTTTGTTTTGTATGCGTGCGAGAATCACCACAGGCGTCCACTGGCTTGAGTCCCTTCGAGTTGTTATTGGCAGGCGGCGCGAGGCATCCTGGATGTGGTATGTGAGGAATGGATAGGAAACGAGAGAGCAGCTAAGGTCCAAGCTTTGCGGATCGACTAATTTCGTTGCAAGACAGAATTTCTATGCTTTCCTCTATTGCTGTGGAACACCAACAACGAGAACAGGAAACTCAGAAGCGTCTTTACGATAGGCAGCAAGCTCCGTGAGTTCAAACCTGGCGATCGTGTTTTGGTACTGGTTCCCTCGGATCCACACAAATTCTTAGCTAACTGGCAGGGCCCGCCATTATTGAGGAGCGTATGAGTCCGTAAATTACAAGGTTAGAATACCAGGCGGCGCAAACCATTCCAGATTTTACACATTAACCTCTTGAAGGAATGGCACGACCGACAAGAGGTTAACACTTCCTTGGCTGCTGTTTCTCAGACCGATGTTACCATTGGTAACGATCTTACTGACACGCAAAAGACAGAACTGTTATCTTTGATAGAACGGAACACTGATGTCTTTTCAGATTTACCAGGCAAGACTAACATTACAAAACATAAAATTACCACTGAACCTGATGTTCGCATACAGATGCGGCCGTTCCGGATACCGGAAGCGTGAAATATTGTGCGAAGAGGTAAAAAGATGCTGACACTGGGTGTAATTCGTGAAAGTAAAGTGACTGGTGCAGCCCAGTCGTATTAGTCCCAAAGCAAGACGGTTCGTTCGGTTCTGTATCGATTTCAGACGCTTGAATAAGGTCTCTAAATTGATGCTTATCCCATGCCCCGTGTCGATGAACTGTTGGAAAAACTGGGTCAGGCGAGCTATATCTCCACGCTAGATCTCACAAAGGCTATTGGCAGGTGCCTTTAGAGGCTAGCAGTTGTGAGAAAACGGCATTTGCGACTCCTGACGGACTCTATGAATTTACAAGACTCCCGTTTGGTCTTCACGGGGCACCTCTAACTTTTCAGCGTATGATGGATCAGATCCTCGTCCTCACTCTGAATATGCTGGGCATACCTTGACGATGTCGTGATTTTTAGCAATGATTGGAAAACACACTTAGAGCGCTTCAAGCCGTTCTTGAAAGCTTGAGACAGGCTGGCCTTACTGCTAACCCTAAGAAATGTAAACTAGGCATGTCCGAGACTCATTACTTAGGCTATTCTATGGGCAAGGGTTTACTTAGGCCACAATTAAGGAAAATAGAAGAAATGCTTGTTTACCCGAGACCTGAGACACAGAAACAAGTACGCTTTCTGGGACTCGCTGGTTACTACAGAAAATTCATTCCAAATTTTGCACATAGAGCTGCTCCTCTTACAGAACTTACTAGAGGCAGAAAAAAACGACCTATCTTGTGGACAGAAAATTGCGAACGTTCTTTCAACGATTTAAAAAAAGCATTGTCTTCTTACCCGGTTCTAAGGAACCCGGATTTCACAAAAGATTTTATCTTGCAAACACACGCAAGTGCATTTGGTTTTGGTCCAGACCTGTCACAAATTTTTGATGGAGAAGAACATCCAATCACATATTTGAGTAGGAAATTACTTCCTAGGGAACGTAATTATTCTACAATTGAGAAAGAATGCTTGGCAATTAGGTGGGTTGTGGAGGCGCTTCGCTATTACTTGTGGGGACGAAACTTCACTTTGGTAACTGATCATGCTCCACTTCAGTGGTTGTACCGACAGAAAGATACAAACTCTTGTCTAATGAGATGGTTTCTTGGTTTACAACCTTACAGTTTCACAGTAAAGTACTGACCAGGTTCTGAACACGCCAACGCAGACGTATTATCCGACTAAATGAACCTTGGTACAGAGAGTCGTTTGATTCACAGGAATGTGAATAAAGCTGAGGGGGAGGGTGTGAGCTGGAGGGCTGACCGCACCCCAAATAGATACAGACGCCCTGGGAAAACCACAAACCCTGAAACACTGACTACACATTGCTCCTTATCCTTGCACTATAACGCGTAATATAAGCCTCGCACGGTACTCCGCCGACTTATAAGCCTTGCAGCGCCTGTCAGTTTTGGAATTGATTGTTTGCTTTTATCTCTCTCTGCTCCTAGCGGAACTGTCATCTCTGACTTGTCATGGAGCACGTTTAAGCTCATGTGTTTGCGGTGTTTGAATAAAAATCCTTCTTGTTTCTACAAATCTGTGACCCAAGCGTGACAATATATATTGTGAACTGGGACCCGGACACAAGCAGACGAACAACATAGTTCCACCACACACCGTTTATTTAAAATAATATTTACAAATTTGTGCTCACGTGCACCCCCAGTGCCTCCAGCACCATTCCCCCAAATGTCCAGGCCTCACAGTCTCTGTGCCTCTCTTTTGACGGCCCCTTATATGAGAACCCGGATGGGCTCCAGCTGCTTCAGGCAATCAGTCATAGCCACACCCCAGTGTAGCGGATGTGCTGGCTGCGCACCCGGAAGCCGTCCGGGTGTCCCCTGTCGTCTTCCCGCCAGCACTTCCTGGTGTGGCGGAAGTGCTGGGCTCCAGGGATATGCAGGCATTGGGGCGCCGCCTGGCGGTGGCCACGGGTCCCTACAGGGCTGGGCTTCCAAGCCCTGTACCCGAGGCCCCCAACATAACCAGGACGGACGCCCCCTCGCGGTCTGGAGCCCGGCCGGGGACCACACTATATATATATATATAGTGCAGCTTATCCCGCAAAGGGGATGGGTAAAAGTGTGTTTGTTTCTCACTGAAATACTGTTTAAGAAGGAGTTTCTGCAAGGGCTGGTGTATTTCTTTGCCATAGGTTTACTGTTCAACAGAGAGATAGCTCGCAGTTAAGAGTTTAAGAGCATGCAGCTGGTAGTTCTATGCGGGAAGAAAAGCGGAGCAGGGGAACTAATGAACTGCACATGAGCGACGGTCACCACCATTATGGACAACTAACAGGTGGCAACACTGGTCACACCATCTCCCTCAGCTTTGTTCACACCTCTGTAAACTAACTGAAATTCCAAACCAGGCTTGGCTAGCAGAAAAAGGACATCAGCAATAAACACAAGGGCAAACTCATGAAAACAATAAATATTAAAAGTTAATACCAGGATAAGCTGAAGATGCATTCTGTAGTATTTGGGATGAGCAAAATATGTACCATGGTATGTAGATACTTATGGTTAACAAAATTAATCATGTCCAGCTGCATCTCTTCTGGATGAACTTAATGGTTTATATACTTGCTGCTATCATGGCAATTAAGTTTCTCCTGTTCCAGTTCCTTCAGCACTGCATGATTCAGATTTTTAAAAGCCTGTAGTGATCAATTAACTGATATTTTCAGTTATTTATAATGCTTCACTAAGAGAATCTATACTTCCTAACTTCTTCAGAAACACAGCAATAATCCATATACCAAAAAACAAGTGGACCATCTCAATGATTATTAAATAAAGATACTCACTCCAATGGTGCTAGGACACTTTAAATTGAATTTTAGATATAGTTTAGACCACATCCAGTTTGACTTTCTCAACAACTGCACCACAGATGATTCCATATCCTTTGTATTGATCTTGATATACCCATTTAATACAAACAGGGGGAAACACTGGTCCCTCTGGGTCGAAAAATGAGGATCTCAGTTTTACTGTCATTACAATTAAGAAAATGTAAGGCCGCCCAGGCTTTAATATCCTCTAAGCAGTCCAACAGTGGTTTTGAAAGGTTGTTATCTTTCTGTTTTAAAGGCAAGTATATTTAGGTGTCGTCTGCATAACAATGAAAAGAAATACCATATTTTCTTAAAATGGATCCTAGGGGAAGAGTTTATATAGAAAAAAAGGAGAGGCCCTAGGATAGATCCCTAGGGGATTCCATTGTGGAGCGATATGAGGAGGAGGTACAGTCACCAATGTTGACAGAAAAACTTCTGTCAAACAGGTATGATTTGAAAAAATCCAATGTGGTGTCCCACACAATGCTCCAGGTGGGAAATAAGTATGTTATGGTCTACTGTATCAAATGTTCCTGTAAGATCTAAAAGAACAAGGATGGCATGATAACTAATCTCTTGCTGCCTTTGAAATGCGAACTGTATTATTGAAGACCTCAGATTTCCTGCATGGTCATTTTCCTCCCTTCTCTTTTCTGGCAAATGGCACAGGACGTTTTAACTCAAACTACTAGATTTAGAGGCAGTATTTGTCCTTAGATCATAAAGAAGTGCATGTAATGACAACTGCATGAACGGACCTGCTACCTGAGTGTATCTTATTTATATCTATTGTCAGATGTCATATGGTGTTGTATTAAAAGTCACTTTGTTGATATTGTATAAATCTCACAAGTCTGGGGGTTCCTATTGTACTCTTTACACTTGAAATTGAACTAAAGTTAAATATATCTTTTGATTTCACTTGTTTCATGACTTGACAAGTGAAGATATTCTGAAGTTAGTAAGGAGAAGGATCCACACTGCTGGATTGTAAATGTACAACAGCTGTGGAGCACTGAGGGTTGAATCAGGAGAATAATTGAGAGCAGCTAGTTTATTACAAATGGTTCATTGTGAGGTTATTGCAATGACACAATATAATCTGCTCATTTGTCACTGTGTTGTATTTATAGTTGCTGGCAGTCACAATGTGTGGGTTTTTGTGCAGATCTGGCACAAAAGTTCTGCTCTAGAAGCAGAACAATAGACTGTGTGGAATGGCTTCGCCCCCTTAAAAGGGTGAGCAGTGGAAAAGTTGAGCTTGGCATGTGACTGCCTCTTGCAAAATATTCGGAGATATTACTCACAAATAAGACCCTGTCCCTGCCTGAAAGGCACCTTGCTCTTGAACATTTCAGAGGGCAACAATGATGAATCCCGCTTTATCTCTCCTGTGAGTCATTGAGGCAAGATCCTTGAGTAATTTTGCATTTGAATGGAACTGTAATTAATTCCTGGAAATACTGTTTATGAGCCTTTATATTTTCATACAGACTGACTGATTTTTACTCAGAATTACTAATATATTTTCTAGGAAGGTGAATTGTGGAGTTCCAATCAGTTAGGCTTTTTACACTTTAGTATACAGCTGGCACTAGCCTGACATGAATACAGCATGAAGCTCTTTTTTTCCTGTGGACATTGATTTTTGTTTAGGTAACATCAATCAATCAAATAACTCTCCATCCAAAACATTTTTTTTGTTTTGACTGAGTTCAAGATGGGAATGAACTGTGGCTGGAAGGTCATTCATTCCAGGGCCAATTTTAAATCACCACACTCTTTCTGGGGTTGGGGAGATAAGTATGCCAAACAAAACTCTTCTATTTGGGGAGAATGTGTAAATCCTCCTTTGTCTGGTCACATTTGCTGTAATTGTGTAAAAGGTGCTTTCCAACTCCTAATAGGCTGACACGTATACATGTCATGTCATTTTCCAATTCAGACCAGTGTCCCCGTGGTCCTGAAGCCTATCCCACCCAGCATAGGGCATAAGGCAGGAACACACCCTGCACGGGGCGCCAGTCCATTGCAGGGACATGCACATATAATAAACATTTTAGGACAGGACAGTTGACAGTACTATTCATAATAATAAAATGCCCGACTCCCCTCTCCTTTGACAAGTCCTCTACTCCCAGATAATCCAAGGTCAGAAAATTGAGGATGGCCTGAGGAAGTGTTTGAAAGACACCATCAAGACCTGTTATACAAAATATTAGATCAACATCAATAGCTGGGAGACCCAGGTATAGAACATTCCATGGCATGTCATTATTTATTCACTTTGGCAATGACTTATCTATACTAATAAAAGGCAAAGCCTTCACTGACTGACTGACTCATTTACTCACTGACAGACTCATCACTAATTCTCCAACTTCCCGTGTTGGTAGAAGGCTGAAATTTAGCAGGCTCATTACTTACAGGTTACTTACAAAAGTTAGGCAGGTTTCATTTCGAAATTCTATGCGTAATGGTCATAACTGGAACCTACTTATGTACATATATACAGCCATAGCCTGAGGCTCGGTCACTGTGTGAGGCAGAGTTGCGTCCCTCATCGTCACGCCTCCCACGTAATTAAGTGCCTGCCCATATAAGGCCGTCCATCAGCTATAATCCAATAGAAACACTCTGCCGCTAAATTTTCGCGGGTGAAGGACTGTGCTTATGCAAACGAAGATGAGATGGTCAGGGTGGTGTTTGGCACAAACTTAGCGAAAGTGCGAGAGAAACTTTTAAGTGCCGGGCCTTAGCTAACATTACATAAAGCCGTGGACATCTCACGAGATAGCACAAGCACAGCTGAGAACCTTCGATGCATGTACTCCGAGCGGCTCACGTGAACTGACTGTGAACGCAGTACGCAGAGAACAAGGAAGAGCTCCAAAGAGCGCTGAACAAAAAACGCATTACACAATTGAAAAGGCAGCAAAAGAATATGAAGCGAGTGACGCATACAAGCATATTCATAAGTGCACCTACTGTGGAAGCAAATCACAGTGTAAACCGTAAGTTTAAATTAAGTTTATAGACACGCTGCCGCTGGCATTTGTCATGCCTATGACGAATGCGATATTTGCAAGATACAAGTTTAACGAGAAGACGCGGGGTATAAACGAGACTTTGGATCACTTTGTAGCGGATTTAAAATTGCTGTAACGGAGTTAAACTTGCTGGTGAAGGACTGTGCTTATGCAAACAAATAGGAAAGCAAGGTGTAAAGCTTAACTTTAAATTAAGTTCATAGACATGCTGCCACTGGCGTTTGTCATGCCTAAGACGAATACTATATTCACGAGATACAAGTTTAATGAGAGGACGTGTTTGGCACAAACTCAGCAAAAGTGCGACAGAAACATTTAAATGCCGGGTCTGAGCTAACATTAAATAATTGCTGGTGGAGGAATGTGCTTATGCAAACGAATAGAAAGCAAATGTTACGTTATTTTTAAAATGTTTCCTTTTCTTTTTCATAACTTCTTTAACACACTTCTTCTCCGCTGCGAAGCGCAGGAATTTTGCTAGTTTTCTAATAAGCCAGAAAAATAATGGCAATGAAAAAAGATGGAGCAGAATATACATGTATGGCTGCCACTCAAATATAGAAGCCTGAGCCAAGATCTTATGCGACAGATTGGACTCCTCACCTACCCAAATACCCTTGTTAGACATTTATGTATTTGCCTTCATTAGATCCAGAAAATAATTCAAAATATAAGAAACAATTACAACATAAAGCAAATCACTAGAAAACATGAGACTCTGGGTAGAGTTCATAAATTAAATATTAGAAAAACTATGACGAGAACAAGCCAACAAGCTCATCCATTCTCTTCATGTAGAGTGTCCAAAATAACATCATGGTGAGATTTTATGGCTCCTGTAGTCCTGCCTCCACCACAACACTTAGTGATATATTTCACGTGTCTATTCTTCTCCGTGCAAAGAAAAACCTTCAAACATTTGCACACAATTTGCCTTTAACAAGTTTCAAACCATGTCCCAATGTTCTTGTTGCAGATTTTATTTTAAAGTAACATCTGCTTGTCTGTTGTACTAAATACTTTTATAATATTGAACATCTTCAATCATGTCGCCTGTAAATCTATGTTTGCTTAAAGTGAAAAAGTTCAACTCCTTCAATTTCTCTTCACAGTTTATACTTCGCAGTCCAGGAATCAGTGTAGTCGTTCTTCTCTGCGTGTTCTTCATTATTGCTACATATGTCTGCTGTATGATATGTTTTGTAATATGGAGATCAAAATTGAACAGAGTACTCCAGTTAAGTGTGACACCCTGTGTCTTGGGAAAGATGACACCAGACTACACACTGGGCATCTTGTAGTTTTGGACCTATCAGGATAAGAATTGAGAGGTATTTGACAGGAAGACACAGACACAAAAGGATGGTATTGCAAAACAAAAGTGGGTTTTATTTAAAGGTTCATATAAAAATAGCATCAGGCATGCTTTTTTACACAGTTCTCAATGTAACTGGCACACAAAACACAGAAGCAATGTCCAAAAAATAATGATGAAACTGTACAATAAAAATGCAGTCAGGAAGATTCTGCATAAAAACACAGTCCTTCCAATAATACGAATTACAAAAATATTTAGAAAGAGAAAAAAATGAGTGTACCAAAAACCCAAATGTTATAAATATCCATCTATCCATTTTCTAACCTGCTGAATCCAAACACAGGGTCATGGGGGTCTGCTGGTGCCAATCCCAGGGTACAAGGCAGGAACCAATCCCAGGCAGGGTGCCAACCCACCGCAGGACATACACAAACACACCAAGCCCAATTTAGAATCACCAATCCAGCACGTCTTTGGACTGTGGGAGGAAACCAGAGCGCCTGGAGAAAACTCACACAGACAGAGCATGCAAACTCCACGCATGGAGGACCTGGGAAGCAAACCCGGGTCTCCTAACCGCAAGGCAGCAGTGCTACCACTGCGCCACCCATGATATAAATACCTTCACCAAAACTACACTATATCTAGGAGATATTTATATCTCTATTTATAAAAAATACACACAAAGTAAGGCACATGCCAATATTCTTGATGTATTTTTAAGATTAAGCTACACCACACTCTCACTCACCACCATGACCACTTCAGCTGGACAAGACGATCTATTCTCCGGGCTTACTATAGCAAGTTACTCTTTTGTAATTTTATCTCAGGATCCTCTTCTCTGAAATACTGCATGCATTAAACCAACGCTCCACAATTCTTACTTTGCAGAAGCAGGTGGTTATGAAGATACTTGCAGAAGGAAAATATTTGCCAGAAGCACATGCTCACAGTTCAACTGTTTAAAAAAGTAAGTGCCTTTATTGTTCTGATTATAAACTGATTTCTATTAGTCTTAGAACTTTTTTCCTTTGAACTGGTAATGCCAGGCAGACACATTACAACAGTGAGGACTCACTAGTGTGTTATACTGTATAAATTAAGCTGAACATCCCTTGACTTGTACTCCACACTTTGTGATATTTTACCTTTTAGTTTATTTGATTACTTCTATACACTGTCTGGATGTTGATAGTGATGACTCCTAGGTGTTTGTCATAAGGTGTACTCATAATGTTGAGATATTTACTTGGTACAAAATTTAAGTCAGTCAGCTTAGTGGATATAGAGGTGGTGCATTATTACATGTACTTAGAGGTCCACATTAATGACAGGTTGGACTGGTCTCATAATACAGAGGAACTATATAAGAAAGGACAGTGTGGGCTATTTTTCATAGGAGACTGTTATTTTAATGTGGGTAGTGAGATCCTTCACATCTTCTACAACTCTGTGAAGGACAGTGTGATTTTCTACGCTGTGATGTGCTGCTGTAACATCCTAATTAAAAGGGTAGGGTCAGTTATAGGGTGCACTCTGGACCCCCGGAGATAGTAACAAAAGAGAGAATTAAGACAAAACTGAGTGCTATTATGAACAATGCTGTACATCGTCTTTCTCACACGCTAACAGTGAGTACTTTCTGCCAACAAATTACTCAGCAAAAGTGTGTCAAGAAAAGCTACTGGGTCTCCTTTATACCAACTGAAATATGTTTGCATAATGCCTGGTCCATGCTCACACTATAGTATATATGTATGTCTATTTATCTCTTTATCTATCGATGTACGCAAGAGCATTTTGAAAGTGAGAGTTGATTGAAAGTACAGTGAACTGCACACGAATGGCATGAAGAACAAAAATGCAAGTTTCAAAATATGTCTATACAGTAATAACAATTCAAAAATACAACACAAATGTGATGGACTTTACCACCTCTACTTGAAGATTGTGTCTTGTGGGCAGACATGAGGAGTGAGTTCCAGGATGCATGTGCTCACAGTGTGGATGTGAAAAGGAGTTGCTTCATTCAGTATAACTGTTGTAATCAATGGAGCATAACTGTTTGTTAAGAGTCAAAAACATGAATAAGCCTTTACTTAGAATTACATTGGCGGGTATGGGATAGTGAGAAAGGCTAGGGTTGGAGGAATGTGAGCTTCCGACAGGATTGTACAGGGTAAAAAGCTATGACAAATGTTCTGATTGACTGCTTAGCCACCTGAGACATCATTGCAAGTTGTTCTGAACTGATATTTTTCACAAATGTCTCCAGGTATCTTTACTAGTTATATTTAAAGTATAGTTTACAAAACAGCACATTTTATTAAGTGAAAACAGAACGTTAAGGAATTCCATTAACATTTTTATATTATTTTCAATGTTGGTATTCCTTTACTTACAGTGTCCAGCTAGTCTTGAAGTGCCTTAAGCATGGGAAAGGCGCTATATAAATAAAATGTATTATTATTATTATTATTAGTCTGGAGAAGACTCCATTAAGCAGTAACATAAGAAGGATCACTTGTTTGACTATCCAAAAACAGCACCAGGCTACCTGGTGACTCTAAATCAGCTCTGTAGGAAATGATTGCGGGGTGTGAGAAACTGTTTGTTCACACCTTGCAACCAGTGTTACTGGGAAGAGATCTTGCCCCTGCTACATGGAACTGTATTAAGCCACTTCAATAATGGCTGGATTGACATTCTGATTGATTTCAATTAACAAAAAATAAATTAATAAAAGTCACAATTATACATTGAGGCTGGTGCATTAGTTATCACTGCTGAGTCACAGGGGCCTGAAGTTAATTCCAACCTGGATAATAACTGTTTAAAGATTGCTCACTCTCTCCCCATGTTCTTGCTGCTTTTCATCAGACTTCCTGTCTCATCCTGCTTAGTTAGGTTAATTTACAACTCTAATTTGGAAAGTGTAGTCTGAGTGAGTAGGGTTAATGTGTGAGTACTTTTTATTAAGAAACCAGAGTTGGTTCCCTTTTTATACCTTATGTTACCAGAATAAGCTCTGGTTCTCCATGACCCTA
The DNA here is from genome assembly GCF_016835505.1 of Polypterus senegalus. Taxonomy (NCBI): domain Eukaryota; kingdom Metazoa; phylum Chordata; class Cladistia; order Polypteriformes; family Polypteridae; genus Polypterus; species Polypterus senegalus. The sequence continues at coordinate 73,303,067 of NC_053170.1, read as the reverse complement.
TAGTGAGTTCAGAAAAAAAGGATGGATTATACAGCTAAAAAGGTTAAATGTTTTTTTCCTAGTACCTTTGAAAATGAGCAATACTTACCAATAAGTTAAAACAGTTTATGTGCCAAGCAGTATGCAGTACTCATTGTCTAAATGCAGGATTAGACAGGGCCTCAAGTAATGTTAACATCAAAAAGTGCTGTAAAATAGCATATGTCTTTCTTTGTCCCATTTTAATACACATCTGCCAATTACAAATTGCATAGCTATGCAAGTTGCATTATTAATTCAGAAAATATTCTTTAATAACTGGATTGCATTCTTAGGGATGCTGCTGTACTTCAAGACTAGCATTTACTCAGACTGTGTGGGCTTACAACTATGGTGACTTCCTGGCTGACTCATTCTTGGCCTTTCTGTGCACTTGTTCCATAAATTCCTACCAAGTATTTTAGATTAACATCAGTGACCACTAGGTGGCAGTGTGTCATTTTAACTTCTCTATCAATCAGGAAGGTTAAAGCCCAGTATGAGGTTTAAAAATAGCATTGTGTCTAAAGACCCTCCCTAGCAAGGCCTGTTGGAAGAGGTGGGGTCAGGCTTGGGTTGTTGAACAAGGAGCTTTGCCGAGACCCTCCTACTTCTATAGCATAAAATCCAAAGACAGCTAGTGCTTCACTTTCCATAGTGGTCACTTTCTAGACAGCTGCCTTCCAAGAATAGTTACAAGAATTCACTTAAACACACGGCTGCAGGATAACTTTCTTTGTGTGTGTGTATATATAAGACACCTTGAAGGAACTGAAAGGTAGGCAGTTGATTTTGTGTTGTTTTTTCAATCTGGGACGTACTGCTATGATCACATTGCTTTATTCACACATGTACTTTTCTTATCCTGCTGCTACACTTTTTGTAAGCTAACTTTTACTGTTTGCTACTTCTTTAAATACTGCATTAAATTCTGCCATCTTCATATGGACCAAACTTGTTTTCTGTTGCAAGAAGGGAACTCTTATATTTAAAGCAATTTTTTGTTTTTTGGGAATATTTTAGTTCCAAAAAATGGGTATTTAGTAAAATATTTCAAAAGAGAAATGTAATATCTTTTGTATAGCCAGCTATTTTGCCAGAGAGGTGTGACACGGTGGTGCTTAGCTTTGCTACCTCCTATTTCCTGAAACCTAAGTTTGATTTTCATTCTGGACACTGTCTGTGTGGAGTTGGCATGCTCTCTCGGTATTCTTGTGAGTTTTTTTTTTTTTTGCAGAAAATCCAGATTAGTTGACTAGAAATCAAAGATATTTGAGTGCATGTCTGGATATTTCTCTGAGCATTCAGGAGATATACATGGTCTGGTATTTAGTAATCTAAACTGGCCCAATGTAAACTATTAAGTGTGTCTTCTGATGGACTAGTGATTTTTGTCTTCATGGAAATTTTCTCTGAGTTCTTCCTAGACACATTAAGCACATAGAATGGAGTGAGAATGTAACATGATAGATCAGTGCCATGACCAGGGCTGCTTTCTGCCTTGCACTCATCCTCTGACTGTGTATAAGGCACTCCAGATGTGCATGAAGCAATTGCAAGAGGGACTCTACACTTCCCTGGATGATTTAGTATATTATATATACTGGCGATGGACCAGTGATGAACTAGAGTGTTGTGTCCTACCTTACACTTGTGTGCTACCTTAGAGGAGCCTGGAATAATTTTCCTAAAGATTCTACAGTGACCCGTTATAGCTGAGTGAGTGTTCCCTTTTCTGGAATGGTGTAGCATCCAAGGTTGGTTTCTCCCTTGCTCTGGTACACCGTCATGTATGTTTTTCCTATTGTTTTGGTTAGAAATTTCACTGGTGACTCTAAATTAGCCCTGCATAAAAGAGTAAATGTGCCCTGTGGTAGCCTAGTGTCTTGTCCTGGAATAGCTCCTGCCTTTTTAACTGAGCTGTCCATGTAGGCACGGTCTTCCACTAACATTGTAAAGCAAGAAGTAGGTTCATTAAACATTGATGGTTTTTTACCAGATTCCTGCCATGTTGTTAGTGGTGGGTTGTACTGGCAGGATACTGAGTGTTTGACAAATAAGGCTGAATAAAGAAACTGGAAGTAATACAGGCACATATATAAAATAACATTCCGAAACCCACCCAGTCTAATTCAGAGTCACAGGAAGAGCACACTGGAGACAAGGAAGACACTTCCATCTTTTAAAATGTATCCATTGACTTCAACCTTCTGGACAATGGCTCAAGCTATAGTGTTACAAGGTACATTTGCAGTACAGTCTGAATGTGGTGATTTTAGTTTTCTGTGGTCACTTGTAAAAAAGAGTAAAAAAGGAATAAGCTGCTGAAGTAATCAGATGTCCCCCACTTAACTGTTTTGATAGGCAGCACTTGACTAAAACTTTCATTCTGTGCAAGTGTGAGGCCTGCTGAACAACAATTTCTGTAAATAGTCCGTATCACCATTAAGATTACCATTATACAGTCTTTGGTCATTTTAATTTTTTTTTAAAGAACTGTAAAAGTAATTTCAAAACTGTTCAAGGACATAGTTATATTGTTCAGGGTCACACATGGGGTCAGTGAGATTTGAACCTGCAGCCTGGCTAACCAGTGTCTCTAAATTGTTGATATACCAAGGACACAGAAAGCTTTGACTTCATGATGAAAAAGACTACAAGCAATAGATGTCCTTGAGCATCAGGTTCTCTAAATTGACACACATCTATGGCAGAATCATTTAATCCAAAGTAGAAAAAGCCTGCCCCGTGTAATTTCATGTCTGTTTCCTTCCAGCAGCATTTTTAAGATGCTTATCAAGACAATTTGTTAAACTGATACTTTATTTGAATAGGTCATGTAAAAGTGTTAATTCATTTTCCAAATATGGTGACAAGTAATCTTTGTAGCATTTGGTGTAACGCAGGAACTAGCCCTGGGTTGGGTACCTGTCAATTTGTACAGAGACCCACAATATATGGGGTCAATGAAGAGCCATCAGTCAGCCTAACCTCCACATAGACATTATATTTAAAACTAGTCTTGTGAAACTATGAGGCAGCAGCACTCCCCGAAATTGTATTCTGAGGTGCCAGCAATTAAGCAGTCAGCTGGATTTGGGGCGATGTTATTACCTAATATCTAGAAAGTACTTCTTAGTATCTGAACTTTAAGAAACAAACAGATTGCTCAGTTATGTAATTGCAAGTCAAATTTCATGTATGCCCCACCTCTTCCTCAGCATAAAGATGCTGCAATGGTTTGAGCTGCACATGCAAAGTCATGACCTACATAACCGGACTGAAGTGTCATTAGTTGTATATAAAGATTATATTTAGCCCTTTTGATAAGGCTGTCCTTCCATCCATTTTCTGCTTGTGAGATGTTCAATTTGCTGAGACATAATATTTACTCACTTACACACCCACACTTATGGCATTCCAAACTAAATTTGTCTTTCAACCTGTCACTGTGTGTTTGAACTAGAGTGAAAGAGATGGAGACTTCTAAAGAAACTTACGTGAATACAGGGAGAGCATACAAACACCAAACATATATGTTTTGTACCATTTTAAACAAATATTTTACTTTAAATTGATCAGTTGGTGACTTTTCGCTTCTCAGATTTGACAAAAGTAGGTCAAGTTTGGTTGATGAACGATGGTCTGAACATTTTCTAATGAGTAAATGTAGAATATAATTCTTCCCCTTTCATCCATCCAGTTTTTTAGAATACCAATGGTTGTGTTCTTTAATATCTATCCTAATCTACCCATCCTTCGTTCTATTTCAGAACCCAGTTAACCCAAATTGGGGTTGTAAAGGGCAAAACTCAAACCTGACAGGAACTAACACTGACTGGGTTATAAGGCCACTTTGTGACACTCTCATATGTGCACCTACAGTAGGTAAACTGAGTATTGTCAGCCTTTGAGAAGTAGAATAAACACAAATCTACACTGAAAAACCCATGCAAACATGAATGAAAATATTAAGTAAATCAATTAAAAGGGATAGAAACAATTGTTCTTTCTAGGGCAGTGGTTCTCATCATGTTTTGAAACGAGGATCACTTTGTCAAACTCAAAAATTTGGAGGACCACCTATGTATGTATCTGAAAGCACCTACTTAATTTAAGTGCCTCTGTTACTCCTACTTTTATGCTTTGGGAAGGTGCCCTAAGAAAGACTATTAAAAAACAAGCATGAACAGAACTCTGTCAAACTTCCACTGCTCTTCAGTCTATTTCTAGGTTGCAATCTAATTCTTATATTGTTACTCTAGATGTTACCATGCTGACTTGGGGTAAAGGACTGGACTGGGACAAAGTACGACAGAAGTTAAAGATATTATTGTCTGCAAGAAAGTTCTGTGGTTGGTGTTTTAAAGCCATTTCATGTGGCCTTATTAGTAAGAAAGATGACCAGATCAGCCCACAGACCATCTTAATCATGATCGTAGACCACACTTTGAGAACTATTGTTCTAGTGGAAAATACAATGTTTTCTGTCATTAGTCTTTTAATTTAACCTTTATTCTTTTTTTTATTATCAGATACAGTGCAATAGCATAGTAAAGTTCTTAGAGCACAGTTTTGACAAAGAAATAAATAAAACAATAAGAGAGACAGTAATAAATACCACATTATGTACATCTGTGCATTAGCTTGAGCTACCCTTATTCACTGTGTTCATAAAAAATGTAATGATTTACTTAAAGAGGTAGAAGTACATAAGAAACATGAATAGTTGCATTAAACTACACAAAATATTACAATATGTGCTTCTATTTAAATCTTTAAAGTCTGAATATTCCCAGTTGTTATAGCTATTTGTCATTCTTCATTCTCTGATAGAGGTCCATAGAGGGCTAGATCCCTGGTAAAGGATCAAAAATCAAAAATAGCATGATATTCATAATCACTGACCTTGAAATAATCTAAAATGTTACCCCATACGCTTATATCTGAAATTTGTAAACTTTACCTTCTGGGAGTTGTCCTTAGAGGAAGGAGTCCTCCAGTAAAGAATCAAATATTAAAACTATTATATTCATGATGGGCAACCTCATAATAACCTAAACATTTTACATGCCTTTATAACCAATCCCCATTATTTAAAGTTTTTTGAAAATGAGTAACTTTGGCCCATCGTATCCCATTAATGCAGAGGTTCCCAACCTGGGGTTCCCGCACTCCCAGGGGCTGTAAGATGGCATTTCAGGGGTTGTGACAACAAGGAAAGCTGTGTCTCGATTCACCAAAATTTGAAGTCTGTTGTCCGACTTTATTGTGGTGCAATTGGTGCCACTTGATTGACATACACGGTGGCCAGTCTGAGATCTCTCTTCTTCTAACACACTAGTCATCCCGCACGCACGATCCAGCGTGCGAGCTACTGCAAAATTGTAGCTATCTAAGTGATCTAGTTAGCTTTTCAATTTATATCAACTAAAGAAGGGATTTAAAAAGAAATTGTTTGGGGAGGGTATGGGCTGGATGTGGAATTGCGGAAGAGGATTTTTTTTCTCACAATGTCACAATCGAAGCGCGTTTGTCTGATTTGTCAATCCATCATTGCTATTCCAAAGAAAAAAAATGTGGAAAGGCACTTTCGAAACTGTTCATAAAAAGTTCCTTCCGAAAAGCGATCTGAAAAAGAGAAAGGAGAGGGAACTAAAATTGCAGTTAATCAGATACGTAGCTGTCATTTTTCACTCGGCTGAATTCAAAAGCAAAGGCAGACACACCGAAGCATCATTCCGGGTGAGTCACTCGATCATTAAGCATAAGAAGTCCTTCCAAGAGCTACCTCCTTGACTCCATTATTTGGCTCTACTTATTTTTGCGAGTCAGCCTTTTCCCACATGAAGATTATTAAATCCAAATACTGTAGTGACCACAAATGTATTGAATTGTTATTGTGCCATAAAGGTTATTCAGTTATGCAAGGTACGACAACATATATTTTATGTATAAAGTATACTTAGTGTATATATCCATCCATCCATTTTCCAACCTGCTGAATCCGAACACCAGGTCGCGGGGGTCTGCTGGAGTCAATCCCAGCCAACACAGGGCACAAAGCAGGAACCAATCCTGGGCAGGGTGCCAACCCACCACAGGTGTGTATATATATACATATAGCATTTTTAATGTAGGTAGATCATTTTGACCCGGTCATTTTAAAAGTAGCTTGCAAGCCGAAAAAGTGTGGGCACCCCTGCTTTAAGGCCTCTCATCCATTAAAATTTCACACTGGTTCTTTTTATCTATTGATTCCAGAGTTGTGGGGAATAAGAACCCAAATCTGACATAAAATAGTCCAAGACAGAGACCTCCTTTTATGAATTAACAACCCACTGCAGGGTAACTGTAGGGTACACAGATGTACACACACACTCAGTGGGCAATTTAGACTCACCAATGAAACTGGCAGTACACCTCTGGACAGTGGAGGATTCAGTTAGTGAAAGAATTTAGAATAGATGCCCTCTGCATCACCAATTCATTATTTTAATCAACTGAGTCAAGTAATTGAATAAAGTACTTGGTGAGGAAATTGTTTGTATTTTCTAGTATTTCCAATGCCTCTTCTTTGTGTTTCCTGGTATTTTTAAAGGTTACAAAGTTAGGTATTCTCAGGATTTAATAATGGAGTCAACAGTAAAGGTGATCGAGTGCACGAAGCAGTCTTTTCTGAGTCATCATTGAAGACCATTTGTAACCACTCTCTATATAATATCAAATGTTAGTGACAAACACAAACAGCTGAACCTTACATAGCTTCCATTGGATAAGCGTTACAAAATAAAAAGTTGTATGTCCATTTGTGAGTTATACAATCTTGGCCACAAAAAACAATTAAGATGTGTTATTGTGAGATAGTAATGATCTCAGCAAACTGATATCAAGGGGCTCTCATCAAGTTCAGATTTATTGCTATAGCCAAAAGTGTTCTGGAATCCATGCTAACAACAGCTTCATTACATAAAACAGCAAAGTAACCAACATGGCGAAAAAAAAAGAAAGATGCCATTTATCAATCCACATTGTTCATGTTTTGAATCATGTTTTGATTTAACTCTAGTGTCATAGGTTTTAAGTTGATACTGTCTGACCTTAAATTATTATAGTAGTTCATTTTCTTTGATAAAAATCAGTCAATGTGTTTTCAAGATGCTGTAGCTTGATTTTGAACTCATTCTGAAATTAGCTAAATGGCAACACAGAGACTTTAGAGCTGGAATTTTAAAACAATACTTCAAAGTTTCTATTTTGGCACTGCTTTTTGGAAATAAACTCTATGAAGGAGACTTACATTGAAACCATCCACCCATTATCCAACCCACTATATCCTAACACAGGGTCACGGGAGTCTGCTGGAGCCAATCCCAGCCAGCACAGGGCACAAGACAGAAACAAACCCCGGGAAGGGCGCCAGCCCACATACACACAATTTAGGATTGCCAATGCACCAAACCTGCATGTCTTTGGACTGTGGGAGGAAACCCATGTAGACACGGGGAGAACATACAAACTCCACGCAGGGAGGACCCAGGAAGTGAACCCAGGTCTCCTTACTGTGAGGCTGCAGCGCTACCACTGCGCCACCATGCCACCCTCATTGAAACCAAATATTATGGATAGCTCGGTTACAATTTATTTAACTATATATATCAACTTATTTATGTAAGTACAGTATAGTTATGTACAGTTGTATTAGAGAATGTGAGGCTGTTGTCAACGAACAGATTTATAAAAGATGTAACAAAATGAAAATAAATCAATAGAATAACTGAACAGAAAATACATACTTGTTTATTACTTCCCACAATCTTGCTGAAGAAAACACTTTCTGAACAACTTCAGGGGTTCTGATGAAAATACAAGTACAAGATGAACAGAAAATGTACACTTATAAAATACATTAACTGATCCAATTGCACTCAAAATCCCTTTGGATGAACCTTTGTCCATACAGCCGAATAAGATGCAGTGGCTGCCAATGAAATGCATTCACTTGTTCACACTCTGTCAGTAATTGTTGGTTTTCTGCATGTCTGGTGTAGAGTGAGAGAAGTTTATTAATAGCTGAGAAACACAATCTTGTATGCTTTTGTCTCAAAGATATCATTAAACTGAGAAAACCTTGTCCTTCAGTTGAACAGCCTTGATTACTGATATACTGCTCCGGCTGCTGACTGTCATGTGTTTCACTCTGCCAATAGAGGAGCCAATATTGATAAGTAACTTTTTAAATATAATCAAGATAAGGTGGACCCATATTTTGACTTGAAACCTTAGAATAACTGTTTCTGGCTCTCCCTTGTGTAAAACAGTTCATTGGCCTTAGTTCACCAGTGGAAAATGGAAAAACGGCATTCTGTATTGTGAGTGCGTTAAGAATGTGGTCTCAGACACAAATTGATGAGGCTTGCTTTATTGATACTTAGAATATGACTTCTTACTTACTTTAATATTGGGGTTAAAATTCCCATGCTGTAATACAGGACTGAACTCCATGTTAGGTTAGGGTAGGTAGACTTTATTATCCCAGAGGGATTTTTTTTTTGCAGTAGGAAACTAAAAAACATTAGACATTGTTACACAGATACAAGAACATCAGCAAAGGCACCAGAACTGACAACTAGTGTTATCATAAGTACATACACAGTACAAAAAAGAATACACACTTTTAACAGTAAACAAAATAATAATTCATAATGTACCATTAAGGAATTAAAGAGTCTGTTGTTCTTTACCACAAGAACCTGCAGCTGAAATTAGAGTAAAGGGATTACTACTGTCTGACAGATTTGACAGACTTTTTTCATAGCTGTTTGTAATACAGTTAAGCCACAGAGGTAATGCTGCAAACCCCATCATTTTACTTTTAGTTTTATAATGTTGTTAAGATGGTTTACATTCTTAATGCTTAGGTTGCTCGACAAACATATAAAAGCAAATGTAACAAGAGATTCAATAAAATTAAATAATGGCTTTCTCCACTTTTCTAAAAAAGAAAATCTGTGTCTGCCCTTTCCTCCAAATTCGTTAATCAAATTTTTTTCTGTTATCAATGATTGTTGTTAGATATTTGTAGTTAGCTACCATCTCCACAGTCTCCCCTTTAATTAAAGTCAAGACAGTGGAAAGGTGGGAGCACCTGAAGTCTACAGCCATATAACTTTGTCTTAGAAATATTTACCTGTAAAAAGTAACAATCACACCTTCGAATAAACTCATCAACAACTTCAATATCACTTACCTTCTTATCTTGTAGAACACCCACAGTGGCAGAGTCATCTGCAAATCTGAGGATATAGTTGTCCTTGTGTGAACTCCTGCAGTCATTTGTGTATAGGATGGTATGTAAACAATCATACAGAAGACAAAATGTCTTCAGGTGTAATGTCAGCCCATAACCTTTAAACCTGTAGGTGTGATTTATTGAGGTTCAATGTCAGTGACTGAGTGCCAGAGACATGCTTTCCAAACCAGTCACAAACAAGCTTGATTTGGGAGAGGTCCAGTGAGCATGACGGCCAGGGGAATTGACAGACTGTCTTCAGAGTATAGATGAAATGTGGCAAACATCATCTTACTGGAGGAATGCATCGTTCATTTCTTGTAGGAATGAGGTCTTGACTGTCTAGATGATGGCAGTGCTGCTCAATGCCGCCTCCACAAAACTAGGCTTGAATGAGCAATATAGGTGATACTACCTCACACCATGATGCCCAGTGCAGGTGATGTGAGTCACAGGTTTATACAAGGTGGATATGATTACCTATTTGCCATGTGTCCATCAGACACATGCATGACCTTCACTCATTTCCAAGTAAAATCTTGGAAAAAAACCACCCCTACCATTCTTATCTCCAATCTGCATGTTCAAAGCACCACTGCAAGAGTGCATGGTGGGCATATGTAAGTAGCAGTTCATAACAGCAGTCATCTTTCAAAAAGACAATTGCATATGAGAGAATGGACATGTATAGTCTGACTGTGTCTCTGATGTGTGCCCTAGCCTCCCTTGTCATGCTTTGATTTTGATGTATATCCATACTTCTGAGATGCACAGATATGCTTTACATCATTGCCCACACTGATGTAATGGAAACACCTCCCATTCCTCTTCATTAAGGCCCAATATATGACTTTGCTCAAACTCTCTTAATTGTATGAATGGTGCACAATGATGTCCATCAGACATGAGGAACACTTATCAGAGCACTGCACTGAATGAGGTAACACAATGACTGTTTCTGTAATGCTGTGAACACAACTTATTGTGGCAATGGTGTAACCTTCACCATCACTACAGGGAGCTACACAAGCCATAAGACTTTGGGTATAACATTGTCTGCCCTCTATCTCTAACATACTGTATCGCAGTAGTCCAAACTGGATTCCTTTAGGGTGTGTATGTTTCACTTTCCAATAGTGGAAGTTGCCCAGGTTTTCGCAAACATGGTTTTAATATATATTTCATTAAAAAGGGCAATGATTTGGGGTAAAGTAGACTTTTGAAATGAAACTTTTGAGCCATTGCTCACCTTATATTTATGTTTCCATTTCAGGTTTGAAAGGATACTGCCATTCAATCTAAATAAAATACAATGAAGATCTATGCAGTTGTGCTTGTCCTGGTGCTTTTCCTGATGTGTTTTGGAGAGCTGCAGGCTTCTCGGCTTCGAACTCGCAGGGAACTTAAACCTCCCCTACATTATCATGGTATACGTGACCCTAATGGCTCATACTGCGAGCGTCGGGGAGGCTGCTGTCCAGGTCGAGATGACACCTGTATTATGAAATATATGGATACCATCTGCTACTGTGACCTCTTCTGCAATCGCACCGTTTCAGACTGCTGTCCAGACTTTTGGAGAAAATGCCTAGGAATACCTCCTCCACCACCACCATACTCCAATGGAAAGGGTAAGATAAAAAGCTGACCTGGCCATGAATAATTCAATAATAATTTAAAAAAGTATTTTATTTTTAAAATGGTACAGTATATATTCACAAAATTAACAATTAGTTTCTACTAATAATTATGAACCACTGTAACAAAGTTACTTGGCTCATACTTTAGCGTATGTAATATGATTCACACAAAAAGAAGACTGCCTCAGTTATTTTGTTTGTAAGAACGTTTTTTGGACTATACAGTATATAAAACAAGGAGAAATGCAACATTTACTTGTATTTTGCTACTTAAGTACTCATAACATCAGGTATTTTAAAACTTCTACTTGTGTAATTTGATCATGAGCAATGTTCACTTTTACTTCAGTCACTTTCCAGAATGATCTCAACTTTTACTAAAGTATGGCTGTTGGATCTCTATACAACACTGTATAATGTATATTTTGTGATGTAACATTAGATACTGCTGAGCTTGTTGGACTGGGGACTGTAAACTTCAGTCAAATAAAATCAATACAATGTGTTTTTTTTATGAGAACTAATACATTTAAAAACATTATTTAAAACAATGCACAGAAACTGCCCTGGTCAAAATCATAAATGATCTTCTCCTGGCAGCTGACATGGGACTTTTATCTATTCTTGTACTTCTTGACCTTAGCTCTGCATTGACACCATACCTCATCAGATACTTTTGAAACAACAAGCTAGCTTTGGAGTCTGTGGCCAATAAAATGTATTATCATTATTAGTATTAAAATATATTTTTAAAGCTTTACATTATTATTTTAAATTCACAGACTCTGCCATTTTCATGCCATATGGTTCACGGCATGTGATTTTTTGTTTTTGCATAAAATGTTTTTGCTTCTTCCATTACAATCTTCTGATATTTCTAAGAGTGAAAGGTTTGTACACAGTGTTATTTTTCCAGTTCATTTGAATTGCTTGGTAGGTGTTGTGACATGCGAGTCAAAGTCTTGCACCCGAGAGAAGACACTAAGTCCAAAGGCTTCAAGAAAATCAACTTTATTCCCATCAAAACAGGAACAGTCAAGGTATTTACTCAAACGGGAGCTACCGCTTCAATAACAAACGAGTCCAAGAAATGCTTGAACCTATATCTGCGTTTCTGGACATGGATATACAAGCACCTCACCCACCTTGTCCAAATGAGGTTTAATCAAACCATTTCCCATTGAGTACCCCCAAATAATGCATTTCTGACATACCCAATTTACACTTCTTAGGATTATCTGTCAACCCAGCCAGCCTCAAACTGTCAAGCACTCCTTGCAGGCAGTCAAGATGCGACCTCCAGTCATTATTAAAAATGTCCGTATCATTGTGATACGCTATAGCATACATGGAATGGGGCTGCAGAATCTGATCCATTATCTACTGAAAAGTCAATGGCGCACCATGGAGACCAGAAGGAAGCCTGGTGAATTAGAAAAGCCCATCCAGAGTGGTGAATGTGGTTTAATCACAACTGAAATCCTCTAGGGGCACCTGCCAGTACCCCTTTGTGAGATCCAGGGTGGAAATATACAAGGCTTACCCAAGGTTCTCCAACAAGTCACCAATACACAGCATCTGCTTCATCTCCTTACGTATCACCTTCCTTGTTGCTTCCAGAAGTCAACAAAGGCACATTTGTACTTTAACTCCAGGTTCTGTTACGATCTTGTGTTCTTCAATTTCTGTCCAGCCAGGTACGGCCAATAAGACATCAGAGTTCCTTCTGATCTGCGACAGCAACTCAGTGTCCATCAAATCATTACAAATAGTAATCTGAGAGACTGCCACTGACGTGGCCAACAGCTCCTGTGGCTCGTGCTACTCTTTCAAAAGATTCACATGCAAGATTTGTGTAGGCTTTCAGCCAGGAATTCTGACCTTTTAATTTATGGGAGACACATGTTCTTCCACAACTGCTACACCAAGCCATTGAAATTTATGTGGATCAGATAGAGTCAAAACCAGTACTCAATCACACTTTTTGAATTTGCAAAGTTTGCTTTTTTTGTCATAATTATATTTTTGTGCCTCCTGTTCATGGTGCTAATAATCTACCATGATAGAGGACAATTTAGAAATCTGTTATTGGAGTAAAATGACTCGATCGACAACTTTCACCCAATGAATTGCACTGAAAACCCCTGATTAGTGGCCAAATAACAGTTCGAATGGACTCAAGCCAGTGGATGCATGGGGGACTCCCAAACAGCAGACAGGAGGAAGGGCAACACAGTGTATCAGGAGGTCAAGTCGTCATTGGCCACCTGCTGAATCATCTGTTTTAAAGTCTTATTAAATCATTCAGTCAGAAAACAGGAACAGTCAGGGTATTTATTCAAATGGGAGCTACCACTTCAGTACACACAGACACAGCAAACAAGCAGTGACTGGGCCATGTCAGTAGCCAAGTTAGAATGTTCCTCGCATCGGGCAACAGACGTGTTACATGGGGAGGCTGTGAACTTGCTGTTGTCTTGGTGGCACTGAGAACCTGTGGTTGCCTCGGCAATGGACAAGAAACTCTTGACGGACATGTCAACCATGTTTCAGTATGTAGCACAGTTGGGGAGGTTCCTTAAAGATCTCAAAAATTTCACAATGTTTATATGATAGTTTGAACCTTTTGATTCATCATATGTCTGGATATCCTTGTTACAGTATTTATGCTGATTTTTTATTTTGCATTTGCTGCAAAAATACTTTAAATGTTGAATGTAAAATTTATTTTAAGTTTTACTGCATAACTATTTTAAGTCAGACAGATTCAAGCTACTTGATATTCTGTAGATGTAAGGATGTGAATAGATAAGTTACAGAATGAATTGTCACTGCTCTGAATATCAGTAGATTCTAGTCATTGAACATCTGTCACTGCATTAAACAAAAAGGCTTCTTAATCTTCTTTTTTCATTGTATTTCTATACAACAAAATTTAATTGATATCTCTGCCATTACAACCACATTTATTTAAAAAGTAGACATAAAGATAATAATAATGCATAAACATATGCATTACCAACCATTACACAGAGAGTACAATAAGATGGCTGTTGAAAAGTGCAATATATACAGTATTATATTAATAATGTTTGTTACATTTGGTATAATAAAGGTACTTATTATATACAGTATACTTATACTTATATCAACAGTATTTACTAAAAAGCAGCATGTTTGACAGTTTTCAATGATTATGATGTAATGCCCAGAAGTAATATAATCAATAAAGAGTATTTACAGTATTTAAATAGCAGCATCTTTGTAAATAACAACATATCAGTCCTCGGAAGGTCAATTGTGTGAACGCATTTCTGTATTTTGCGTGTGTAGGTGAGTGCGTTTGTATGAGTGTTAGCTGTTCCTAGGGGAACCAAAAGGTGTGCATGGCAGTCTTTGAGGCAGCTAAGGGGAGATGGACAACAAGACTCTTGGAAATAAAACATTCTTCAGTCTGTTAGTCTGGGATCAGATTGAGTTCAATAAAATTAATATTTTACAATTTTTTCATTACAATGCTGTACTTCTTGCTCAAATCAGTGGAAGAGAAACTGAATACTTTTATTGCAGCTTTCATGAAATTGGTATCTGAAACTTAACGTAGAACTGCACCATACTTTAGTGGTTACGTCACCCTTGCTAAAGGTAATCTGGCTCATGTGACAAAAAGAAGTATTATTATGTTATAGACTAGAACAAAAGAGCTAAACATAACTTGGCAATCTTAATACATTAAAAAAAATCACAAATCAAAGCATTATTCTGTGTCAGTGTTTTGAAAAAGAAAATGTGTATTTAAAGAGAAAGACGCCAAATCTGTCCACATTGGTTTTAGATTGGCTCATTATCCCCATACCTTACAAAAGGTAACAGCTAAATGGACTAGTGTCAAGGCTAAAGTCTAACAAGTTTTTTCTGAGCCTTTTGTATGTAGTTATGAAATCTCTTTGTATTTGTTTTTCTTTCTCTAATGAGCCATAAAACAAGCACTAATTACCTCTGTTAGTCATTTATGCTATTTGGAATGTTGAACCAGGCCCTTTGTCAGAGGAAAACTTCATTCTGAAGAGGAACAATGCAACAATAAAACAAAACTCAGCTCATGGACTCAGTTTGTTCAATTTGGAACACAAAGCGGCTCCTCAACGAGACAGATTGATAAATCTCAGTGGAAGGAATGTCAGCAATGCAGACTAGCCCTCTGTGTGTTGTAAAGGTGTGCTGGACATCTGCAGTTGGGAGTGGTGAGGGGGGCAAATGAATGGATGATTACACAACATATGAATAAGAGCAAGGTTCAGACATGAATTTGTCTACCATAGTATTATATTATTTCTTTCATGACTAATGTTTGAACAACCTCAAGTAGTAGGGTGATGTAGCCATTATGGATGCAATGAGAAGTGAAGCAAAATGACACATTTTATTGGCTAATTGAACATATTTGCATCTTGTAATCTTTTCAGTTAGCCAGTACAACATGAACAGTCTTAATAAAGTTTAGCCTTGCTAGATTAATCATAATCAGCTATAAATACCCAGTCTTCTGGCCATCCTTTTACTAAAGGCATAGCCATTTAAAATTGCACTGTCAGAGCTTATCTTGGGCAAAAAGTATGGACTAACCTGGGATGCCAGTCTAATGTTGGACATAGTCATTCACATGCTCACACTCACTCATGCAGAGCCAATTTATAGTGTACAATAACTCTGTCATACTCTGGCAATTGTGAGATGTGGGTGGAAAAATAAAGTTTCCAGAGGAAAAAAAACATGTCTGGAGAGAATGTGCAGACTCCACCGAGACTTAGCAGGTCTTAGGCTAGAGTATCACAAACCACCTAAGCAATCTGGTAATGCATAAGAAAATAAAAAGGAGACACACAAAGTGAAACTTCCATGTAGTCTTTAACTCTTTGAGTCTTCAAGGGAAAATTTATTTGGTAAAACTACTGTCATATATTGGATTTTTCTAAAAGCAGTTAAAATATGTAATGTTGAGTGCATAAAGGTGGAGTGGTGGCTGTGAGGCTAGGGATCTGCACTGGCACTCAGAAGGTTACCGGTTCAAATCCCATTGAGCAAGGCCCTTAACCTGCAATTGCTGAGTGCTTTGAGTAGTAAGAAAAGCGCTATATGAATGCAAAGAATTATTAAGGTGAACCACCAATTATCTGGACTCAATTAAAAACTGGTAGTACTTAACTTATTTGCACTGCACTGAACACAGATGTGAAACTCAGAGTGTGTTTTGTACTCTGGAATAGTCGCCACAGTGAAATATATTTTACAGAGGATTGTTTTATCATTCTCAGTTTAGCATGCCTGTCTTTATTCTTTTTCCATTTACTTAAGCAATACATTTGTCAAAATAGTGTCTTGACATATTAAGATATTATGATATTTCACCACCTTTATGTCAAGCAGTGCCTATTGATGTTACTGCAGTTGTACCTGTTTTTCAATGCTACTGGTATGACTGGTGTTTAATGCGGCAAAGTAAGCAGAGTATGGCTTTAAAGGTGCTAGAAAAAAATAACTATACTAGTTTGATTGATATAATAAAAAAATCAGTAAATGCAAGGTTTACACTCACCTAAAGGATTATTAGGAACACCTGTTCAATTTCTAATTAATGCAATTATCTAATCAACCAATCACATGGCAGTTGCTTTAATGCATTTAGGGGTGTGGTCCTGGTCAAGACAATCTCCTGAACTCCAAACTGAATGTCAGAATGGGAAAGAAAGGTGATTTAAGCAATTTTGAGCGTGGTATGGTTGTTGGTGCCAGACGGGCCGGTCTGAGTATTTCACAATCTGCTCAGTTACTGGGATTTTCACGCACAACCATTTCTAGGGTTTACAAAGAATGGTGTGAAAAGGGAAAAACATCCAGTATGCGGCAGTCCTGTGGGTGAAAATGCCTTGTTGATGCTAGAGGTCAGAGGAGAATGGGCCGACTGATTCAAGCTGATAGAAGAGCAACTTTGACTGAAATAACCACTCGTTACAACCGAGGTATGCAGCAAAGCATTTGTGAAGCCACAACACGCACAGCCTTGAGGCAGATGGGCTACAACAGCAGAAGACCCCACCGGGTACCACTCATCTCCACTACAAATAGGAAAAAGAGGCTACAATTTGCACAAGCTCACCAAAATTGGACAATTGAAGACTGGAAAAATGTTGCCTGGTCTGATGAGTCTCGATTTCTGTTGAGACATTCAAATGGTAGAGTCAGAATTTGGCGTAAACAGAATGAGAACATGGATCCATCATGCCTTGTTACCACTGTGCAGGCTGGTGGTGGTGGTGTAATGGTGTGGGGGATGTTTTCTTGGCACACTTTAGGCCCCTTAGTGCCAATTGGGCATCGTTTAAATGCCACGGGCTACCTGAGCATTGTTTCTGACCATGTCCATCCCTTCATGACCACCATGTACTTATCCTCTGATGGCTACTTCCAGCAGGATAATGCACCATGTCACAAAGTTCGAATCATTTCAAATTGGTTTCTTGAACTTGACAATGAGTTCACTGTACTAAAATGGCCCCCACAGTCACCAGATCTCAACCCAATAGAGCATCTTTGGGATGTGGTGGAACGGGAGCTTTGTGCCCTGGATGTGCATCCCACAAATCTCCATCAACTGCAAGATGCTAATCCTATCAATACGGGCCAACATTTCTAAAGAATGCTTTCAGCACCTTGTTGAATCAATGCCACGTAGGATTAAGGCAGTTCTGAAGGTGAAAGGGGGTCAAACACCGTATTAGTATGGTGTTCCTAATAATCCTTTAGGTGAGTGTATGTACAGTTCAAAACAGATTTGTTACAGCCAAAAATACACTATATAGGAAATTTTAACTGCCAGCGAACTTGAGGATTGTTGAGAAATAACAGCTTATTGCCAATGATAACATCAGCATCTTAAATGTTATCTGAGACACATATTCTCATGACTAGGGGAGTTAATAGTTACTAAATGTAAAACTAAATTAAGTAAATATGTCATATGGATAAAGACTAGTGTTGATCGTCAAAATTTAACAAGGTGTTGTTTTGCAATGAATATGCTGTGTTCACAGGTAACCTTGTTCACAGAATATATTCATGGAAGTTCACATGAGCTTAGACAAACTTTTTTAACAGTGCTTTGAGAGGCCACTGTGACAACACAGAGCTATATCAGTCATGTGCAGAACTTTCATGATTGTACGGTATACAGTAATCCCTCCTCGATCGCCGGGGTTGCGTTCCAGACCCCCCCGCGATAGGTGAAAATCCGTGAAGTAGAAACCATATGTTTGTATGGTTATTTTTATACATTTTAAGCCCTTATAAACTCTCCCACACTGTTAACATTATTAGAGCCCTCTAGACATGAAATAACACCCTTTAGTCAAACGTTTAAACTGTGCTTCATTACAAGACAGAGATGGCAGTTCTTTCTCACAATTAAAAGAATGCAAACATACTGTATCTTATCTTCAAAGGAGCACCGTGAAGAGCAGATAATGTCAGAGAGAGCGCTCGCTAAGAAAAGCAAACAATCAAAAAATCAATACGTGCTTTTAAGTATACAGAAGCACGCGATAAAGCGGCATTTTGTAGAGGAGCGTCCTATCTTCTAGGCAAACAGCCACTGTGTAAACAGCCCCCTCTGCTCACACCCTCTCCGTCAGGCAGAGAGAGTGAGAGAGACAGAGAGAAGCAAACAAAACAAGCGCCACCCGGGAAGCATATCTTATAGCATTGAGGAGTTTTAGTCAATATGTAACACATGCTCTGATTGGGTAGCTTCTAAGGCATCCGCCAATAGCGTCTCTTGTATGAAATCAACTGGGCAATCAAACTGAGGAAGCATGTAACCTAAATTAAAAGACCCATTGTCCAGAAAGCGTGAACCAGCTAAAAATCCGTGATATATATTTAGATGTGCTTACATTTAAAATCCGCGATAGAGTGAAGCCGCGAAAGTCGAAGCGATATAGCGAGGGATTACTGTATTGAAAAAATCATTGCCGATCTGCTTACGAAATAACCCAATTAGAAGGGCAGCATTCCACCCTGCATGCATTAAAAATAAAATAAAAAAAATACATAAAAAAAAAACTTGTAGCATTTTTTGAGGAGTACATTATCTGACCATGATTAGAATATAATGAGTACTGCCACCGAATATATAAAGTGCAGTGCCACATGGGTAATTTACATGCATAATAAATGTGTTGCTGGTAAAAACTAAAACAAGCCTTAAAGGAGCCCACCCCCTCCTCTAGAAAGAAAACACATGCGACCCTGTATAATAGCAATCAAAGATTTAGTACTGTTTACAAGGCATCTTTGTCTTCTTCGAGTAAGAAAAAAGTGTAAAGCATCTCCACAGAGACTGGAAACAAAAACGACATTCCAGCTGAGCCCAGAGACATGACTTCAAACAATGGAATGAGCCAGTCCCACGCCTCCATCACATGGCTCATGTTTGCCCCAATGATTAATATACTGTAATCAGTTCAGTATAGTTGACAGATATCTCCCTGGTTCTAATCCCTTCAAAATGAGTCCGTTTCCTCCTTCCCTATTGACTTCAGGGCATTGTGTGGAGTTCAGTAAAATTCCTGAACATTTCCATGATTTTGCCAAATTCATAGTAAAGCAAAATGAACAGGATTCACTCATCACTAATAAAGACTTTCACAGCCAATACAAATATTTAGGTTTTTACCACACTTCAAATAAAGGAGTGATGATCCCAAAGTTGTTACTATTCTCAGAGTTAACCATTTGTGCTGCCTTCTTTGCTGAAAAAGTTCAAACAGAACAAATGGAATGATTGACTTTTTTACATAGAAACATTAAGGTTTGCCAAAGGTAAGGTGGGAATTTTCAAGAAAATAGAACATTGCATTGTGAATTAACCTGGTGAGGTCCATTACATGTTTTCAGTTATATACGTTATACAGAAAACTATCTCATGAATGCATGTAATAATAATATTATAATAACTAATTAGAGAAGGGTAATGTCTCTCAAGGTGAACCATACTTTTATGTTACTGTTATTTGCTATTTATGAACTAGGTTACACCTGCGATCTAAAACTGTGACTGCAAAATCTAAAAATAGACTTCTGAATCCAGTGTATGTATAAAGACATTAATCTAGTGCAGGCTCATTGGTCCTTTTAATATTAACACTTGGGCAGGGTCTCCCAAAGTGGCTGCTTGTCCCTGTTTTAACCAGTTTTCATATGTTATCCTATGTGGACTGGTTTTGACAATATACATACTGGAGGTTGTCCAGATTATTTGGAATATTTTGTTTAATTTGTTTCAGCACCAGTCTCTCAAAGCACTCGTTGTTGAATTGCATAGAAACAAAGTAGGATGAATCATGTGGTGCTGCAGGCAGTTGAATGGCTACTTGCTTTTTATTGCATTTAAAGTAGGTAAAGAAGACATTTAGTTCATTGGAGAGAGAAACATGTGGATGAGAGTGGGTTCCGATTTATTTTGTAATCTGTAAATTTTGTTAAAGTTTGCAGGAATCATTATTGCTGCTATAGCTGGTTTCCCGTTTATCTTCATTCCAGTTGGACACACTCTGGTGTGTTTGTTTGCCACGTCTCGTTTATTGTGGGATCTTTTTTTGTGTTCGTGATTGGGACTTTCTGAATTTTTATTTCCTGAACTTTTGGAGACCTAAGATTGCTAGAGATCAGCCTACAGTTGTTCTGTTGCCTTCGCTAAGATCTTGCTTCCAGTTTTGGGGTTTGCACAACCTCTCGCTTGCTCATGACACTTCAGTCTGACCTGGCAGACCGGGAGTAAGTAGAAACTTTCTTTCGGCTTTTGTTCAGTTGTCTGTTCATTCTGCCTGACTGGCTAACATGATTATGAACCCTATGTGCCCGGATGGCATTTTGGGGAGCAGATTGCCATGTTACGAGTGACTAGTTCTTTATTTTATACTATTTTCTCCGGATCTGATCCCCTGTTCTTCAGCTTATGCAGTTCCATGGCTCTTGTTTATTCATCTGTTGAGGTGAGAAGTTTGATTACACAATCACTGTGTTGCTTTAGGAATTATATGATGATGCCTGCACTATATACATCGTGGATCTCGTCGGAGGCTGAGCTGAAGTACGTAACTCGAGTTCACTGATCGTCAGTTTAATTCCTATGATCTGTTGTGCCCTGGATATTCTCTCTGTGGATGAAGTGTGAGGGGTGAAGGAGTTAAGTTTAATAGTCTTTGCTCACTTAAATACTCACATAAGATTAAGAAGAATCTAACAGACCATGAAATGCCTTCAAAAGGTTTTGTGAATATGGTCTTAATGAACGTTTGGTCCGTAGCCAATAAGTCCTATATTTTAAGTGACTTTTTTAACATCCACCAACCTGGACTTTCCATTTATGTCAGAGACTTGGTTAAGCTCTGGTGACTCTTTTTCTCTTCATGATTGTTCTCCTCTGGATTGTGACTATTTTAGCTCACCTAGAATCATTGGTCGAGGTGGTGGGCTTGTTACTGTTTTTCAGAATCGTTTTAAATGTAGACTTATGACTGTAAACAATTTCTCCAGTTTTAAGGCTCAGCTGTTTAAAATTGATCTTACAAATCCTGTACTGAATGCCATTGTTTATAGACCTCCTGGATATAGTAAGGATTTTGTCCAGGAGTTCTCAGAGTTCATTTGAATATTCATGTTTATTGTCTGACAAAACCCCTGGTTAAAGAATTCCTAGGTCTTGTGGACTCTTTTAATGTTAATGTTACTCATGTGGTGTCAAGTCCCACAGATCAGGGAAGACATACATTGGACTAACACTTGGCCTCTCTGCAAATAACCTGGAGATCTCTGATGAGATTTCTGATCACTTTGCAGTTATTTTTGAAATTAGGTTTTTGCATGCACCCATCAATTTCACAAAACAAAGCTTCATTTACGCAGTATAGATGCTGACATACTGCAATAGTTCTGTGATTCATTTACCATTGGTGTTAGTAGCCCTCTCTCTGTGTTTGGATATTACTGATAAGGTTAGGGTTCTAGATCTCACATGTAAGGATACTCTGGATCTGGTCACATCCTTATGGTTAAGGAGAGCCAAGGTAAAAGTCAATGTTCAACCCTGGTTAAATGACACCACTTGTGCTCTCAGACAGGAGAATGCACGTAGGCTGAGGAGAGGTGGAAAAAGGACAAACTGCAGGTCTCTTATGAAATTCTCAGAACTCGCTGGAAGTCGTATCAGGAGGCTGTGAGAGCAGCAAAATCAAATTTTTATTTTGTTTAATTGCTAATGCTTGTGGTGTAGCGGGTCCACAGTTCAAATGAAAAACGTCACTTTTTAAATAATTAATCGCCGCATTTGCGGCTTAGAGAGGGGGAGTGGTAGTGTGGCTGGAAGCGGTTCCCAGGGCAATTTGTGATGTGGGCCGTCCTCACTTAAGTGCACAGGTGAGGAGTTGTCCACATCTGTAATTGTTGCTGGGATCAACTGATTGCCACACCTGATCCATGTCCCTGTAATAAATAGAAGTGCAAAAAGGATAGGAGGGAAAGAAGGAAAAGAAAAAGAAAAAATGGACTGAGGTTATGAATGAGGAAGTCAGCAGGAGGGAGAAAGTCTGTGTGAGAGACAGAAAAGAGCGAGCGTGCACAGACTCTCGGATGTATGCAGGTAGCTGGGAGAGACGAGTGGGGTGTTTGGCCAGCATCCGAGGGCTGACGGTAGTGGTTGCTCCTGCTGAGCGCTTGTTTGGAGCAGGAGTTACCGGGAGAAGGTTGGCTCGCCACAGCTAAGGCAGCGGGAGTCGGAGATTCACAATGGAATCCCCAGTGTGAACGTCCTGGTCGTTGGGGGAAGCCAAGTCTCGGTCTGGCAG
The DNA here is from genome assembly GCF_016835505.1 of Polypterus senegalus. Taxonomy (NCBI): domain Eukaryota; kingdom Metazoa; phylum Chordata; class Cladistia; order Polypteriformes; family Polypteridae; genus Polypterus; species Polypterus senegalus. The sequence continues at coordinate 73,280,217 of NC_053170.1, read as the reverse complement.
GGGCTGAACAAACCAGGGATCAGGAGGCCACCAGACCAGTCGAGTGAAGAAAGTCAGTTGCAGGTAGGGTGGCTTCCCTTTTTGCGTTGCCTGGACGGGAGAAGCAGGGGAGTCACCAGTAAAAAGGCACTGGGCTGATTTTAAAAAGACTGCTTCCGGCCATTATTTTAACCTCGTTTTTTAAAGGATTTTTTCTATTGTGTTTTAACATCCACCCTTTCACCCATTTTTATTGGATTATTTTCGAAGCACTGCACTTATTTATTTGAATAATGTTTTGTTTTGTTGATTTTTAAAATAAAAGCACTTTTATATTTTTTGCACCATCCCCTTGCTTTGTTGTGCCTCACTGCCTAGCTCATCAGTGACATTACCAACAGTGTCGGGTGCAAGAGCTCCCAGAAGCTGAATGGCAGCATGGAGTACACTTGCATCGTCACAATGCCTTGAGATCTAGGTTGTTGTTTTAGCACCATTAACACTCTCTTCAACCTACTTGTCAGCGGCTTCTCTGAGAGTACACCTGAGACCTGTGATCTTTTTCTCAATTATTTTATGAATAAAATCCAAGCCATTTGATCCAGCATTACTCTTCCAGGTGTTGATTATTGTGGGACAACACCAGCCAACTTAAGGGCTGTGCACAGACATTTTACTTCCTTTCAATCTATTTTCTCTTCTATGCTATCTGATATAATCTTGCATATGAAACCTTCCAATTATCCGCTAAATATTTTACCCTCACACCCATTTAAAGATACTAGCTATTAGTCCAACTGTTTTGGCTATTATTAACAACTGTCTAAAATCTGGTATAATGCCAGACAACTTTAAATATACAATTGTTCAGCCTCTGCTGAAGAAACCCACTGTTAATCCTACAGCTCTTTCAAACTATTGGCTTATTTCTAAGCTCCCATTATTGTTCAGAATTATGTAAAAGTGGTTTCATTGCAGTTACTTTCATATTTGGAGGAAAATAATTTATGTGATGTGCTTTAATCAGGTTTTAAAAAACTTAATAGTACTGAATTGACTTTGCTGAAGGCGACAAATGATACCTTGTTAACTTTAGACTCAGGCTCTTCTGCATTCTTAGTTTTATTGAATGTGCATTTGACACAGTGGACCATGGAGTTCTGTTAAAATGGCTTGAGGATGAAGTAGGCATTCAAAACTGCACTGAACTGATTAAAGTCCTACTTTAAAGGCAGAATCATGTCTGTTAACATAGATGGGAACTTCTCTCAGCCAGCACCTCTCACAAAAAGTGTCCCACAAGGTTCTATTGTGGCTCCTCTTCTATTTTCCATCTTTCAAAAACATGATATCACTTATCATTGTTATACTGATAATACGCAGCTATACCTCAAAGTCAGTCCTGACATCACTTCAATTGTAAAAATGCTGTTGAAATGCTTTGAGGATATTAAATATTGGATAGCACAAAATTTCTTACAATTAATTGAAAATAAAACAGAGGTCAATATTTTTGGTCCTACCACATCTGCAGCTGAAATGGCAAAGTTAGGGTCCTTGACAGCAATGATTAATAATGATGTCAGAAACTTAGGTATCACCTTCGAGTCGTCACTAAGTTTTGAAAAACACAATATCCACTGTAGTAAAGTCCAGTTTTTACCAAATGAGGCAAATTTCTAAACTAAAATCCTTTCATTCACAGAATGATTTGGAAATAGGTATTCATGCCTTTATTACATCTCGACTAGATTATTGTAATTCCTTATATGTGGGACTTTCCAAATCTGCTCTATCACACCCTTCAGCTGTTTCAAAACGCAGCAGCTATATTTTTAAATGGGCCTAGAAAAAAGGATTATATCTTCACTGTTTTAGCCTCTATCCGCTGACTACCAGTGAAGTATCACATTGATTTTAAAATCTTGTTTGTTTTTAAAGTCTTGGTCTTGCTCCAAAAATACATGTGCAACCTCCTTCAACCCATGCAGCACCAAGAGCATTGAGGTCATCTGGACAACTACTCCTTGTACTTTCAAGATCTCATTGGAAGTCAAGGGGACACAGAGCTATTCTTCCTAGGTTTTGGAATGACTTGCCTTTCTACATCAGGTCTTCATCTTCTATCGAGGTTTTTAAAAGTTGGCTTAACAGCTACTTGTTTTTTCCGCTTTTCACTGTATATATTGGGATTGTAGGGAATGTTTTAATTGTTGTTTTATTAATCTGCTTCTGTATTATTGTTTGTATTGTGTTTGTTTTAATGCTTCTTTGCACAGCACATTGGCACAGCTTCTGTGGTTTTACATGTACTCTTATAAATAAATAATCTAATCTAATCTGCTGATTTATAGCTACTTTATTTGCTTTACTGAGTGTGTACCTGCATTTCTTGTATACATCCATATCGTTATCTCAAAATGAATTAATGATTGCCTTCAGTAAAATTATGATAATAACTGGTGATCCACAGTTTCTTATTAAAACATGCAAATTAAACAGATATCCACACATTTTTTTCATGAATCCAGTTATGATATCTACACACTCTCTACCTGTGTCCCAGTTGTTGTAATGTAATAGCACAGGAAATGGAAAATTGGTGTGAGACTTCAAAACATAGAGCCCTCTCTAGCCTGCATAAAAAATGTTTCATCAAAAGCAGCTTGGTCCGGGCCTCAAAAATGTGGAACAGGCTTATAAGGTTCAAAGAACTTTTAAATGTCCCAAACTGTATCAAAATGCCTCTGAAAGGAAAAGAAAACCATAAAAACTTTGTCTTGAGATTTACGTCTATAAAGTGTCTTTAGAAAATACGAATTTATTTATATAAACAAGAATAAAAATACCCAAAAAGGCAAAAGTAAGGCAAAAGTATGAATGTAAAAGCAATGCAAGGTGAATAAATCCAAATCCATGAAACAACAGCAAAATCCAAGAAGAAAATGTAATAATTCAAGAAACCAGAAAATCAATACTCACACTAAATGAAGCACAATTCAAATGACAATTAACCACTAAAAGGATTTGCTCCAAGCTTCCAAAGATAAAGGCTAAGGGTGGTCATTCAGCGGTGACATCAAGGTGGTCCTACCTCTTGGGGTTCCACCCGCAAAACACAAGGAAGACAAGAGAACATAGCACAATACTTAGACACTAAATAAAAAATAAACAGAACAATATTAACAAATATATATTATTACTTTAAATATACAATAAATAATAATTTATGTTAAAGAAACAATGCACAGAAAAGAAAAAAAATAATCATGGAACAAACCCAAACTGTAACAAAACACCAATTTACAGAATCAAAGCAGTCGCTCTGTTTTTCCTCTGTTCCTTTAGTTCAGCTCTGTACCACTTTCCTTGCTGGCTGCCCTGCTTCAGAGTGTGGTTGTGAGTTGACAGCTGGAATACAGAAAGTTGATTGGACCATCTGATGTGGGGGCACAGTAGTGGGTGGTAAATAATCTTTATCAGGATGTAGCAGTGATCCTGAGTGTTAGCACCCCTTGAGTCGTAGTTGACATGATGATGATATTTAGGGTTAGTATTCATGATTATGCTTTGTTAAATTTTGACATTAAATAATCCCTTTGAATGTAAACATTGTTATTCTGTGATATTGTTGTAAAGATTGTTCAATGCATTGTCAGTGTTTATTGTGGAGGAATGTAAATAGCAGCCTGAATAAAAAACTGGAGAATTTCCTTGGAAGATAAAATGTTTGATCATTTTTAGAGATTTCTTTTACTTGACAGTTGAGTCTAGTTCATGTGAAAGACAGCAAAACCATTTGGCTGTATTGTGGTGTCTGGAGTCTTAGTGATTAGTCGCATTTTAGAGAAATAATAAATGCAGCTATTTCTGTTGCATCTTCATAAAGTCAGTCTGACTTCATTGTTTTCTAGCTTCTTATGCAGAAATCACAAGTTGGCGAAAAAAATCTAAGTAGAGTAGGCAGGTTGTCGTTGTGTTTTGTTCTCAGCTTGGCTTCTCTTTTCATTCTTGTTTCCTAGATTGCATTGTCTGGCAAATCACAGTTGATACATGGTAGTTGGTATATAACTGATGACAGCAGCTCTATTTTTAAGTGGCTAAAAGTGAAAAGAATACTTGCTCTGTTTCAAAAAATCATAACTAATAAGCTTGCCAAGGGACTGGATTAGATAGACAGATAGATAGATAGATAGATAGATAGATAGATAGATAGATAGATAGATAGATAGATAGATAGATAGATAGATAGATAGATAGATAGATAGATTCTTTAATCGATCACAAAGAGAAACTTCAGTGTGACAGCAGCCACACATATTAACATCAGTCAAATAAAAATAAAAAACTACATTAAAGCCTAAAAAGTAAAATAAGTCAGACAGATAAGAAATGAATTAATTAATTCATTGTCTATTCTCTATTTATTAATGAACATAAAATATTGTCTTTTCAGAAGATATGTTGTAAAGTCTGAAAGCAGCTGGTGAGGTAAACCTCCTGTAGGTCTCCCTGTTGAACACTGATAAAATCATCCTTACTCTGACGGTGCTTTACAGTTTAAACAAGGTGTCATGCAGAAAATGTGAAACATTGTTCATGATAGTCAAAAGATTAGTCAACATTGTTCTGCTGATCTGATTTGTTATGTGGGAGTGCATGATACTATCCCTTAATCATTTACTTTGGGCATGATGCCTATATTCTGCAAGATCTTCTGCTCTGTTGTAGCCTTTGATGATGTAAACAGTAATAGTTCCAGTGTTACTCATTGGTGGAATAACTCCGGCAACATAGAGACTCTGAAAGATGGTCAAGTGAGTGGTAGTATATTCTGGGCTTTCAAGTGGACACCCTCTTTCCTTAGTGCTTCACTGATAGGCTCACATCACCAACAGAGGGTTTAGCAGTGAATCCCGGCATCCCCTAGATGCTATACATTCACTTGAAGGCACAGACATCCTTCCTCTTCATCCAAAGCCATTCACTACCCATCTCAGCAGCTCTAGTGTGGTCTTTGACAGCTTGTTGGTGGGCCTTTTCTCACACTTTTCCAGCAGTGCTGCAAGACACCATAGCACCTGGTTGTGCTGCCTGGTGTATCTGCCTTGAGTAAGGCTGGTCTTGCAGTTTACCGGATTGTGTTTCTGGACTTTGGCAGAGGGAGCACATAGGTTCCTCCCTGTACCTCTGGCTGTGATTTTTGGGAGATAGCAAGAAATCATAAGCAGCCTTGATGATAAAGCTTGCTTTTAATGTATCTATTTCCCACAGTTCTTTCCAGGAGATCTTCCTTTTCTCCATTCCTTTCAATCTCATCTATTGGCCTGGTCTTGCATGAGCCATAGCCTTTCCACACCTTGCTGCCTCTTCCTGCAGATGTATCTCTTGCACAACAAGCCTCCGTCTCTGAGACCAAGTAGCCTTATTCCAGACTGGTGTACTGGCCCCAAGGCCAATTCCACTCCTCTCTTGCTAGGCTTGGCCCATAATGTCCCTGTCCCTGGACTTGATGCCCCACCTTAGCACAATAGGTTATTTCTGGTGGATTCCATTTTCCCTAAGGTTCCAGAATGGGGGCAGCCTGAGTTACAAATTAATTAAACATACTTGTTAGCATTATCTTCAGTTTCAGTCATACTTTGGCACACTTGTACTCCTCTGAGAGACAGGAAAAGGGGTAGCTGTAGGAATCCTTTGTCATAGAGTCTTATGCTGCTAAGGCACCTGTGAAGACCCAGCCACTTCATTATGTATGAGCTGATCAGTCTGTTTGAAATTGGAGATTCATATAGGGTTAGTGGTTACATTAGTCATTGAAGGAGCCCAAATTTCATGCTCTAGAGCTTCATCTTGGCAGGAAGTGATGCTCTCCAAGCCACCAACAATACCCTTCCTGAGCTTCTGTACTTGCTCTATGTCTTTGAGGGATGCATCGTACTAGCAACCTAGGCTATTCAAAGGCTTCTCACAGACTGTTAGAAACATCAGATTTCCAAAGCAGAAGCTTTGGTCTAACAGCTTCCCCTTGATGATGGAAATGCTTCTGGACTTTTTTGGCTTGATTTAATCTAAGCCAGTTTTATGTTCTCTTACAGCTTTCTCAACAGCCATATATTACAAGCCTTAGTCATAGTAAGTGTTTTAAGGTCATCCACATATGCTCTGATAGATGGCAGCCTGAGTCCAGGTCTTATGTGCTGTCTTCTGACTACCCGTCAAGATGCACTAATGATCACTTCCATGATTATGGTAAAGCCAGAAAATGATATAGCCATCCATGATTCCCATTTCCAGATGCTGCCATGCTGTGGCATAGTCTGTTGTTGCCACACATGGCTGTAAATCCTGGAAATAGGCCTTGACACGTTTTGTAATAGTCACCAGAACCCTGAAAACTCCATTGAGCTTCATCTAATATTTATAAAGTTGGATTTTAAAAATCAGTTTTAAGTAAAAATGTAGAGATTTAAGAATTGGAGTTACATGATCATACCATTAATAATTAGTCCATCAATCAATTCATCATGTTTCTTAGTCAGCTGTGTCCAATACAGAGTCATGGGTAGCCAGGATTTATAATATATAAACATACTTTTAATTTAAATATATACATAATTTTTTTCAGATGTCTTCTGCAGGTCAAATACAAGTCACTGTAATTTCAAATGCATAGGATTAATTTTGTAACAGCATGTCCTGCAACTTTTTTTTACAATTTCACATAGTCTTCTACACTTTCGATCATGTCTCGCTTTTTTCTTTTTACTGAGTGAGTTTTTATCTTTTTTTATTGATTTCCCAACTGAGCACAGGGCTGCCAAAGTACAAATGAGTCACACATCTCTGTAGAATACTGTTGACCTGTAGCTGTCCAGACCAGATGTTACCCAGGGGCAAAGACTGCTATTTTACCAATCTAATGATGTAACCAGTCACAGATGTGTTGCATCTGTTAATATTTGCAATGATGCTCCCCTGATAGATTTAACACATCTTTACTAGCACAACTAACACAACAAAAATTAGAATTATTTGAATTTCACGTATCCTATCCTTTCTATAAGTCTAAAGCTTTCATTTCTGGGTAGCTTTTTTAATAATCTTGTAACTGTAGGTGAAAAGTTTTTGACCTGCAAGCCAAATTTATAATATAATGGAAATGTAAAATGGAAACTACAGAGAATTTACTTCACAATTTCTGTAAAAATTTCTATTACAAGCCAACTAACTGACATGAACAACATTCTCTACAGCTCATTTCATCCTTTGCATAGTTAAAACTTTCCACTTCTTTTACTTTCATAGTCTCTGCCACCACTTTAGTAATGAGATCTTCTGTAATGAAGCACTCAGAATGAGGAGGTTCTTCTCATATTGTGGATAGGGCCCTAAATTAAGTCACGATTTGAATTTATAACATCCACTCTAACAGGAACCCCTTTAATGAAACCTGCATCCTGCTGGTCCTCCAATTCCACCCTAGCACTTTATCTCTCCCACAGCTCATCAAATACAATTTCCCAATTTTGCAGACTAATCCTTTCATAGAATAATTTTTCCAGTTCATCCCTTGATCTCCTTCTGTCAACCACCTAGCCTAACAGACTGCTTGCCAGTTAAAAATCATATTTACCGCACTTCTTGTGGAAAGTGTCCAGCCATCTACATTGTTAAAACATGGAAGACATCTAGAAGACAGTTTCAAGGGGCACATTCAAGCCATTAAAATAAAAGACTTTACAAAACCAGAACATTTCACACATCCCTTGATCAAAACTACACTGATATCCCTGCTTGTGTTCCTCACAATGCTTCTAGGACAGTTTTTAAAGAAAAAAAAAAACAAAGAAACTAATCTCATTCTTAGCCTAGGATTACATATTTCTCCATGTCTTAATAACCTACTAAGTTTCCCTTCATCTTCTTTAATGGCAGCTTTTTCTCAAATACTCTCAACTTTTCTTCTTTCATCTGCCCTAGCTTTGTTACCTTGTTCCCCTCCTATATATATGTTACCTGTTCTTTCCTTATCAGTTGCACACCTGATGAAGCTTTATCTCTTTCACTTTTTTTCGTTTGCAGACACACACTGACACAACCCTACACAATAAAAAAGAATGTTATCAATATTACATATTATATAATCTCAGGCTAATGTAATGCAAACATCAATATGTAAATACAGTAGTTTACACATTCACTACCCATGTCACTGTTCTTAATTCCTCTTCCTGGTGACTTATTGTATAATTAAAAGTAAAAACAACTTAATTCAGGTTTAATAACATGACGAGAGGATTTTCAAAATATGCCCCACCCCCGAATTACTCCTGATGTAGGTATCGATTAACGTTAATTACCTTTCTCAATATAGGAAAGAAAATGGTGTTACCTACCTGAATAAAAAATGCAGATTTTCCTCCCTTGCACACAGTAAGGGAGTAAATGTAGGTTTCCTTCAATCTATTCTAAGGTGAAACTGTCTTAAAAACATCCTCTTGTCACTTCCATGAGGCTGGACAACTGCTTCTAACCTTAAACAATGATAATCACCTGGCATATACTCTGAATATTCTGAAATCAAATTAGGGTCATGTTCTCCAATTCAGTGACAGCCTGCTTCAGTCACTTGTTTAATTATTCAGTTATGCCTGAATTTGGGATAGTTAGACAACTTATGCATGGTGCAACATTCAGATGCATTTAGCAACATAGTTAACTGATATGAAATTTCAAGCATTTTCACATTTTTTTATTTACTTGATCCACAAGTCGCTTATTACATTTTTGTTTATTAAATAGTTAGGTAACAATCAGACAAAACAGCATAAAAAGGAATGTGTTGGCTCAATAGATTTCATGCACAGCAGATGCCAATTCAAGTGATGAGAAAATGGCAACGATTGATGTGTGTTAGTGCTGGAGGGTCTGTGACTACTAATTTTCATAAACATGACATTTTTGAAAGTACAGTATACCCAATAATTAGGAATTTAAAAATATCTATTAATACAGGAAATCGGTATCAATATTAACCTTTGAGAGGAGTAAAGGAACTGAAATAAGACCCCTGTTTAGTAATTAATCTTAGTTAAAACACAGTAAATTGTAAAAATTATTTAAATAAGTTAGAGCTTGGAAAGGAACTGATTTATTGTATAATGGAAATGCAATAGGTACACAATGCTCATGTGCTTGCCACAATTGTTGTCTGGGACTGAAAGTTCAGAGGCTGAGCACCAGATATCAGTAGCTTAAGCCACTTAAGCTTCCGACTTCATGACACTGCTGTTTTTAAACTCATCCTATATTTATATAAGTTAGGACTGCTGCACCTTTCCCATGTTATTAATTAGATCAAGCACCATTTAGCTACAGATTGATAATGTCAGTTCTTTACAATAATAATCTGATGATAATATTTTCCAATCAATTCAGTCTTCTATATGTTTACATAATTGTTTTTCCCATCTATTTATTTCCAAAGAATTGACTTTTTTGTACTGTATTAGTTAAGTTACCTAAAGCAACAGAAGAAGGTCACTGCTGTGTAAGCTATTTGTACGTGGGCGCTGTCTCCAACATTTGACTCACCGGCATTGGGCGTCTGAGTTGCTGTCAGATGAGTAAAATAGGAAAATATACAAAATACTGAGTCTGAGCAACCTTTAAGGTAAAATTAAAAACGTTAAGCTAATTCCCAGTTAAAGTCGCACAGGTTTTCTCCATTTTAAGAGGGACCAGTGCTTTTCAGTGAGAGATTTTGAAATTTTAAAACTTCATGCAGTGCAATCTATTCAAAATATGTGAAGAAAAACTGAACTGTCTCAATATATTTCTTCAAAGAATAAGTGTGCCACATTTCAACAAAAGACAGATGCATAGACAGAAATGGGCTTTTGAAATAGGTATTTTTTTTTTGTTTGGTTCTTTATTTCACCTTATACAATTTCTTGTATTAGGAATTTGTTAGTTTTTGCATACCCCTTGGGGTCAGCCATTGTACAGCACCCCTCGAACAATTGAAGGTGAAGGGCCTTGCTCAAGGGCCCAGCAGAGTAGGATCTCTTTTGGCAGTGAGAGGGATTTGAACTGGCAACCTTCGGGATACCAGCACAGATCCTTAGCCTCAGAGCTACCACTCCGCCAACACACATTCATGCATTATATGCAAATATACTTAATAAGTCTTCAGACAACACGTGTTTATCGGATAATGTTTTTTTCTTATACTGTTTGCATTGCAAGAATGACACAGGTGTCATGTTAAAGCTGAAATAAATACAAAAAGTAGTTCATCATGACTCATATTTGCACTATGCAGTTTCTCCTTCTGCATGTCTACCTTTTTACTTCTTGAAGTAAAATATTTCCAATGATTGTCTTTTTTGCCAGTCCTGTTTAAGTTATAGGTTATCTACAGGCTTCTAGTTCAATATGTGACTATAAAGGATATATCTGATTATCATAGGTTTATAAGGTCATTATTGTCATGTAGATAATACAGTCAAAATTTTAGTTTTAATTTTACTAATCAAAATACAACACATTGTGCATGATTAATAAATACAACTACCGTACCTTGAAACTGTTATTATTATTATTATTATTATTATTATTATTATTATTATTGTATAATATTCTCTAATTGTTACCATCAATATTTCAATTCAGGGTGCGAAAGATCCAGAGTCTGTTTTAGCAGAATTAGACATAATGACTGAGATTCAATCCTAAATTGTTGGATCTGTGAAGCCTAGTGCCGTTTTGCTTTCATCATCATCGTTATTTTTATTATTATTATTTACTTCATAGCCATAATTAATATCTACTTATGAACATCAGTGGAAGTCTCATTAGTGATATGTACTTAATTAAGGGCCTACAGCACTAACTCAGGAAAAAGAAATATTCTGTGCATCACAGCATTACAATATTTTGCCTTTAACTGTTTAGTTCAGGATGAGTACTCAACTAATACATACTTAATTTAATGTGACCAACTGGCAGTGACACAAATCTTTATGACTCTGTTCTTTTATTTAGTGTTTACCCACTGAACTTTATGCAACGTTTACTACCCATTACTATATTATATCTTCTAGGGAATCCTTGGCAAGTCAGATGTAGTTAGCCTTTTGTTAGTGGTATGGCCTGAAATTCAAGGTCTTCTAGTATCCAATAGAGGTTTGATCTTTAAAAGTCAAAGGTTCTGTCACTGTTGTAGGTGGAGTTCCTCTTCTGTGACAGAACACCTTACTTTATTTTTTTTGTGTTGGTTTTAAAAGTTGAATTTGAAGAGCACAAGTAGAAGGTTTGGTCTGGATTGATTTGTTTCACCATTCTTGTATGAGGTTACATTCCACAGATAATCTAATTGTTCTTTTCTGAGTCAAGACATAGATTCTCTATATAGATTCTATTAGGATGATAAATTAGGAAAACTGTGAGCTGATACCCTATTATCTGTTAAGGGATTAGGTACTTGTACCCTTTGGAGTGTAGATAACCTAATAAGATACTGTATGTGAAATGTCTTCATAGGATTCTAATCTTTCTTATTGTCTTTTGACACTTTTAAAGATTGACTGACTACTTAACACCAGCTTCCTTCCCTGTCTCACCTTTCTCCTTAACTTTTTATCTTCCCTCTTACAGTTTGCCATCGAAATGGACAACAGTACACTTTAGGAGCAACATATAAGGAGAATTGTAACATGTGGTAAGTTTATTCTTAGTATTATCATCTTTCCTTTTACAGCATGAACGGAGACTCCATTGGTCTTTCTGAATTTCATAATATATCCTTGAATTTACTAGAAAATCTCATGCAAAGGTATCTTAATTGCAGATGAAAGAAAAGCAGCTGGTCAAAGGATGCTAGACTATTCCTTTATTTTATATTTTAAATATGTGCCACCAGAAAGGTTTTATTTTTGCAGTGAGCCCAGTGGCCTACTGGTAGAGGGCATTTAT
>NC_053170.1:73168518-73267759 GCF_016835505.1 Polypterus senegalus | reverse complement strand
ACTGCAAGCTAAAGCAATGTGTTTCCCACTTCGCTGAAAAAGGTTGCATTTTATGATCTCAAATGAAAGTCTGCAGTAAGTGTGCAAAGCCTCGGCCATACATAGCAAGTTCAAGATGGGAATACTATTAAGTTCAGGTAAGAACCTGTTACAGGAGATGAGCATTGAAGGACTGAGCAGACAGAAATCCATTCTGGTCGATATGTGTGCCTATGTGTAGAAAATATGAGCAATGGCTGTTGATGTGCAGAGAGACCTGTACAGTATTTCACTAAAAGGAAATTACCGTAGATTTCATGCGGATGCAAGAAAGATACTCTGCATTATTATTTTTTTTTTATTTCCTTTAGAAAAACATTATATATGTCAGTAAAATTCAGTACATTTAGTAGTGAATGAATGGATTGAGAAACAAGATGCGATCTCTCAAGAACACAAGCTTCATTAAATGTTGGGGTCTTATTAGTGATTAGGAAGAAAGTACTTGTCCAGTTTTGTATTCCACTTTCATACATACTTCAGCCCACAACTAATAGTATTCAGAAAATTCTAAAAATTCTGTCACTTCAGTCATGGCCTCTTTACTCTTTCTACCTGTAACAGGCTAGAACACATTTCAGACCATTGTCATTAAGCTCAAAATTACATATCAGATTTAAAGACTTGGCTGAGTCCTAACAAGTGTTTTGTTTTTTTGTAGCTTCAGGATAGTTGAAATGCTTTCAGGAAACTTTCTAAATTATCTGGGATATCTTGTAGTAGCATATGCCTGTGAGGTAGAAAATAGCACATTTTACAAAAAACAGAACGTTTCTAGTGCATGTTAAGATATATCAGCATTTCCAGAATTATTTAGGATACACAAAGCAGATGTGCTTAGTTTACCCTTTGCCTAATGTATTTTATATTACAGTTTACTTATGCTTTCATCATTAGAAGAACTAAGAGTAAAGTTTTATAAAAGGGTCTGTAGTTATATATTAGTATGTGTTTCAATTAAGGAGTGGAAGATTTATACCATAGCTAAGCCTTTAAGCGGATTACAAATCTTGCAGATCTTCAGATTAAAAAATAAGAGTGGCATCTCTTAATGAAACTCTCATTATGTGTTCTCATAATATCCTCAAAGCTTTGTTGAGGAAGGCTTTATGTTGCAAACACAGAAACCCAACAGCAGCATGATGTCTAAAACAAAAGTGTTTTCAATGAAACTTCCCAATGATCAAGAAAACATAACACCTAGTAACATCATACTGGTACTAGCGTACTAGCAGCTGCAAAGGTATACCAACGCACCTGCCATATGAAATGTGTACCACAAAGGCACAGAATTAAAGTGCAAAATAGCTCAACTTTCCAGATGTTCAAGGAGAAGCCAAAGAAGTGAAAATCTTGTTTCGGCTCAAACATCTAGTGCAATCCAAGTGTGACAGAAATAATGTATAGAGCTCATTTCTAAAGAAGAAAGAGAAGAGCTAGTTGTTTTAATGTGCTCTTAAATCCTTAATGGGTGCCACCAGCAAACAGGTAGGCTTGGTGTAATGCTGAAGTAAAAGTTACAAGTATATGCCCAAGGACAAGTCAGAATAAAAACGTTTATAACTAGTGCACAGTGTCTAATTGAAATATCACAACAACTGTACAAAAGCAAACTACCTCCATTCCAAGCTTTGTTGAATGAAGATACACATGTAGAAGTCAGTTTTTCATGAAACATGCTGTACACCAAATTAAACAGTTTAAAAGAATGGCAGACTCTGCAACAAAAATTGGTGGTAGGAAAGTGAAACACAGTTGAAGACGCTTACACTCACTTTAAATTTATCAGTAAGACCATTCTTAAACAAATTAATGAGGAAAAAATCACAACTATGCTTTCTCTGATAGCAGTTTATTTAATGATGATTCAAGTCAGGTCAGGTTGGGGAGCACGCACTGGCACAGTGTGTTGCCGCACGCCCCACATGACAAAACAGTTCAGAATCCTGGTTGGAAAACCCCCAGGCAGACAAACAGTCCAGGCCCACCCCTCAGAAATGACAATCTATCTGCTGCAGCCAGGTGTTACGTAGGCATCCCCTTAACCTGGTCCAGCACCTTGGGTCCTCAGCAATGAGGATCCTGTGAGCTGGATCACCCTCTGCTAATTGCGCCACATGGCTATAGTGCCGTCACTGACACTCCCTCACAATGCAGGTAATGTGCCTCATTTGGGACTCCATCAGCAACAACTCGATTGACACAAAATCAAACAAGCGGTACCCAAGGACTCTCTAAAGAGACACAGTACTGAAGGAGTTCAGTCTTTGTTCTCAGGTCACTGGATAGCATCCATGTCTTGCAACTATATAGCAAAACAGGGCGCACCAGAACTCTGGACCTTTATCCTTTTGCAAAGATATTGGGAGTACTACACAACCCTTTCCAGTGACCTCATGACCCCCCCATACTCTCCCAATCCATCTACTGACTTCATAAGAAGAGTCACCAGAGACATGAATGCGGCTGCCAAGGTAACTAAACCACTTGACAAGGTTGACATTCTCTCCACAGACAGACACACTACCAATGGCTGTTCCCAAGAGGTCATTAAAGGCCTGGATCTTGGTTTTTATCCAGGACACTCGCAAGTCCAGACAGTCAGACTATTTGCTCAGTCTCTCGAGAGCCCTGATCAGAGCCTCCATTGATTCTGCAAAGATCACAGCATCAGTGGCAAGGTCCAGATCAGTGAATCTTTTTTTCACCAATAGATGTACTACAGCCACTGTACCCCACGACCCTGCCCAACACCCAGTCCATGAAAGCATTTTACAGAATAAGAGCAAGAACACACCACTGATGAACCCCAGAATCAACTGGGAGAAATGCAGAGATTCTGCCTCCACTCCGCCCAGCACACATAGTTCCAGTGTACAGGCCGTCCATTAAAAACCAGCAATTTCAGGCGGAAACCCACAAAGTCTCAGGATGACCCACAGGGCAACTTGATCAACTGAGTCAAAAACCTTACGAAAATTGACAATGTTTGCAAAGAAACTCTGCCAATATTTGTATTTGCACTCCTTGAGAACCCTCAGTCCCAGGAGGCGGTCAATGGTAGACTTCTTAGGTATAAAACCAGACTGCTCCAGTCACTGGTAGATGAGCAAGACATCACAGATCCTATTGAGGATGACCCTAGCAAGAACCTTACCCAGCACCGAGAGCAGTGGTATGCTCCTGTAGTTGCCGCAATCCAGGCAATCACCCTTCCCTTTCCAGATAGGGATGACAAGTCAGTTGGGATGATGCCAGTCTCTCAAATGGAAGCAAAGATTGCTTGCAATGCAAGGAGGACAGCCTTACCACTAGCCTGGAGAAATTCATCCTGCATACTCCTGCAGCTTTCCCTACCCTCAGCTGGTTCACCACCTGTGCAGTCTCAGTAAGATTGGGTGGTTTACAGCTAATTGGAGGATCAGCCTTAAGAACCGTGGACCCAGAGATGTCCAACATCGTAGCCAGAGGATCAGCTTGAAACAGCTGCTCAAAGTAGCCAGCCTAGCAGGCCACAATTGCAGTGTCTTCCGTAAGTACCGTACCATCACCCTCCTGGACTGACTGTCAGAGGAACAGATTCAAATGTGTGTAATGTCTCAATTCCTCTGTAAACAGGACATGGATCTCTAGACCATAGAGGTCAGAATTCATTATTTGGGCATTTCTGTAGACCCTGCAGTTCTGTAGGATCCTCCAATATCTGTCCATGAGTAAGTGATTGATCTCCTTCACCACACCACCAGTATAGGAGTACCAAGTCCAAAGATGTGGCTTAGGGTGCTGGAACCAGGATCTGCAGCCTCTGACCTTCTGCAGAGTCAAGGAACATGGGGCCACTTTCACCATGGTCGCCAGACCCACGGGGACTGACACATCCCTCAGAGCAAGCCTGTCAGTACCGGTCATTGCACTGAAGTCACCCATGACCAGAGGAGTGTCAACTTGTGGGCACCCATCAACCACTTAGCGAAGTTGTGAATTAAATGTTTTTCTCACCAAGACATCACTCAACGTGGTTGGAGCATACACTGAGACAAAAGACAATGCACCCAGGCAGTGCCATAGACTGAGTCTCGACTGAATAAATGTAACAGAAACCTTCCTTTGATCAGCTAGGTTCTTTTACATTAAATCACAAGAAGCATTTCAAACACATCAGCCATCATATGTCCTGGGTATGACGTTAAACTTGCAGGGAAACCTTTGGTTGGTGACATGATTGGCACACAACTCCAAAATGGCAGACAGGACTCCTTTCTGCTGCAGACGCCCATAGGAAGGTTGCTCACATTATGAAGGGGATGGGGGAAAGCCCTCAGGAGGTTCATTCTTGGAAAAGTCAAAACTGTTGGAGACCCACTGTGGTCAGGCCTGTTGGGGATTAGAACTGGTGTGATGCTGAGGTGTCACCAAGTTTGAGGCGGCCCACTCAGGTAAGCACATGGAACATCTTGTCTCTCCAGCAAGGTGATCACCATCCTCTGCTGTTGGTGGAACTTTGTAAACTCCACAATGCAGTGATGGCATTCTCTGAGGTACACAGACCTGGCACTGGCCAAATCTCTGTAGGTGGGTACACTTTTATTGGTCTGGTTGCTCTGATGGTTGTCATACTCAGGGAATAGTTGTTGCTGTGGCAGATTGGTTCCTGATGATGGTGTCTAATGTCACTCCTTTCAACAACAGACACTTCTTTATGTAATAAGTATGTTCCACAACATCCACACAACACATACAATATTATAGTTAGAGGTCTGTAGTGTAATTATACCACTCATTGCAATTCAAACAAGAAATTTACAAACCAGCTGTTACAGGACTAATAGAGCAATCAACATTACATGTTCAACACCTAAAGTAGACTAAGTGGCATTTTCTGCCACCTCATCATTAAATGAATAATTTTTGGACATCCTTTGATTCTATGCTCAAGGCATGGAGCCACATACAGTACATTGACAAGCCAGTAACTGTGATAGTAGCCATTTCATGTAGGGCACATTAAAAAAGTTGTTTCTAGAACACATTGAGTAAGATTTTCTTAATTCACTTGTTACTCCAAAAATCTGTTCTAATGACCCTAAATATTAAAGGTCTTCTGCAAGTCTGATGCATGCCCAGAAGCAGCTCAGAGTTAGAGAGATAGTTTTACTCTGAGGCACTGAAAAGAAAATGCTTGCTTGGACCTTTATTCTGCTCAAATGTAATTAATAGTCATTCTTTAGAATTAAAGTAAATGTCAAGATATTAAACAAAAATGATTTTACTGATATTAGCTCTGGAAACAAAATACAAACTGAACTTTATAATCACAATTTTTTTATTTAAATTGTTTCTTAGGCCCTGTTGACTGTGGGCTGGTTTAAGAGTTAGGTTAGGTTTTCCTATGCATGCTACGGTAAGCTTGTTTTACTGTGTTATTCTTATTAATTCTTAAAGTAATCTGAACTTGTCAATGGGAAGTGTGCTTTATGAAAAACGATTGTGTATCTAAAATGCTGTTAGTTACTGCAATGCTTTAGTTACTTTACTGCATAGCACTTTATATTTAAAGAACACTTTTATCCAGTTTTGAAACCCAGGTCATGATAAGCTGAAGCATATAATTTTCAAATGGCACCATTACACTGAAATCGAAATGACAATTTAGAGTTGCAACAAAATTTTAGACTGAGTGGAAGAAACCTGACTGAAGAAAAAATTCTAGTATTAAAAAGTAGTACTGTAATCCTATTTGGAATGAAATAACTTTTTTAGTTTTTAATTTAATGTAATGCAAACAATGCAACCCAGTTTTGTTCACCCAACCTTCAAGATGACACAGCTCTGTGTTAAACAAGTAACCTTTTGGAAGGACTTCATTACACTTCTGATTTCCTTTCTTTGTATTGTTTAACTATAATGAAAGCATCTTGTAATAAGATCTTAATTGTAATTCACAACTGTATTGCTCTAAATCAATTGTTCTTTAAAGATTAATTGCAGAGTCAAAGTAAAACAAATATTCAGATTTGCCTTGCATGACTTGATTTTAGTAATAGACTCATACTGATGACAGAAAAAGCACAATT
Source organism: Polypterus senegalus (assembly GCF_016835505.1). Classification (NCBI taxonomy): domain Eukaryota; kingdom Metazoa; phylum Chordata; class Cladistia; order Polypteriformes; family Polypteridae; genus Polypterus; species Polypterus senegalus. Next base: position 73,261,646 of record NC_053170.1, on the reverse strand, counting down.
GACAGCAAAAAGACATTTAGGAATTCTCTTCTCAGCTATTTAGAATTTAATATATTTGGAATGAAAGAACTTTTTGTACCTTATCAATAATTGTGATCTTGAAATATATGATGTGGTAGAGAACAGAATTTTATTTTACTCTTTTTGTCTTATTTTCCCCAGTACCTGTACTGACCAAGGCTTGTGGACTTGTGAGCAGAATGTTTGTCTGATTGATACTGAAATGATCAACTCCATTAACTCAGGCAACTATGGGTGAGCTTCCTTTCTTTTTCCAGGTTCAGATGGGAAAATGTAATTGGAACACAAGATATTCTCTGTTCATACTGAAGCCCATCCATGGAAAGAAAAATCTGACTGCAATACCCTAAAAATCCCAAGAATTAAAACCTTTCTATATCAGGAGATGATGGAAATAAATCAGTATATAACTAGTAGATGCAAACTAGTAATTACCTCAGCTGACACCACCTTTCTCATATAAAACTCAACTATCCATTTATCACACCACTTTTTTTCACTGTTTATTCTACTAATTGTTTACAGATTTTTAATAAAATTGGCAGCGAATGAACTGCGTTAGCATGTAATGCTGTACAAATGTTTGATGTATAATATGGCAAGTAGAGCTGATGCCCTCTGTTAATCTTGATAACAGCTATAGGCAGTTATTAGGACTGTACAAGAATTTCTGCTGTCCATGCTACAATTTAAAGGGTGGTACTAAAGAAGTATTAATCCTGGAGAAAACTGTCTGTCTGTCTGTCTGAGCTGGCAAAAAAGTCCTGCTTAGTGTTAAAGAGTCAGGGCATCCAGCAACAGACTAGTTTAGAATAGCTGAGAAGTGCCCTTTCTGTGGGCAACTTTTATTTTTCTTGTTGGTGTGAACCTCAAATAAAAACAACAAAGCTAAATTGCCTATACAGCAGTGTGTTTGGTGTGTCTGAAGAGTGAATGAAAAAAGAAAACACATTTGGAAAGGGTGTTTGAACAGGAATAATACATCTGTCCAGTGCGGAGTACTGCTGCCTCATACATCCATCCAGTCACAGTTGTGGTACGTCAGCCTTATTGTTTTAAATAACATCATTAGAAAATATTCAAATGATCCAGATCCAATCTTTTTTCCACTACAAATGGGATTTGTAAGTGGAAAAGATGCTATATATCAGAGAAATATAGCACTATGTAATGGCAGTTCAATCAATAATTTCACCCCTCCAATCTGCACAATACAATTTCCAAGTCATGCTAATTTTCTTCAATTTTTTGCATTTATTATATGAAAAGTATCAAATAAATGTACTATGTGAACATTATATGAACAATCACCCATGAAGTTGTACACACACATTGCATACACAATGACAGTGTACAATAAACCTACTACACATTTATTAACTAGAGGTTAATGGCCTCCTTGCACCAATCAATGATTTTTTGTATCTGCCCAACACACAATATGACAGTTTATCACCACTCTTTGTTAATAAAAATTCCAAAAAATAAGCTACATGGATGAACATTTTCAAACTCATGCTTTTACAGTATTTTAGACGTATACCGTTTTAGTGAAAATATGTACATTTCATTTTTAGTGTCATCTTTATTTAAAAATACTACCTTTATCCAAATGATAGATTTGCAAACACAAATGAAACACTATTAAGGTTAAATTGATGGAAAAGTGTGGAAAAAAACACACTGTCAAATTCTATTTCTTTGAAGCATCAGCTCTTGTAGTTTGTATATTTCAATATTGCATTAGTCATGTTCCAAAGGAAACTATTATTAACATGGAAAGGATTAGATAACAATAAATTTAGCCTAATTCAGAGGAATTTACAAGCTGGCCATCACATCTAAACCAGAAGATCGGATGTAGCTCTTGCTCACAAGGAAGGTGGTTTGATAAACTAATTTGCCATGATGACACTGGCTATCTTTATCTGCACTTTTTAGCACTAATAGTTTAAAAATATTTGTTTCCTTCATAATGAATAACTGTACCATTAAAGAGATTCTTGCTGTTATAGCAGAGAAAAGATAAATCATTTATCTCTTTTTTCCTTAAATACTGTATATGCCTCTCAGACTCCATACACTGTAGGGTAGACTCTCTTTGGCGAACATAAACTGTCTAACATAACCCACTGTATACAATTCTTCTTTGTATTCTCAGGTGGAAAGCAGGCAACTACAGCCAGTTTTGGGGCATGACTCTGAACGAAGCCATTTCCTACCGACTGGGGACAAAGAAACCCTCCAGTACAGTTATGAACATGCATGAAGTGCAGGTGAGATAGTCTATCAGTTATGAAAACTGCCTGAAGTAAACTTTAATAGAAACCATTAAGTACAATCAAGTTACTTCTTCCTTTTCTGACTTGTCATAAAGTTACTTTAATGTCAGTTTAAATTGTCCTGATTTGTCACATTGATAACTTTGGTTTTCACAGGTCATTCTGCCCTGGGGTTTATGCAAAGCCAAAAGGTCTTTAGCTTGATTTGTAGATGTTGATTTGTTCATTCATTCATTTTCCAATACTGTTATTCTCCTGATTGGTCACATGTTGCTAGAGCCTGTCACTGGTAAGTCACAAAGCAAATTAAGGGTGACACTAGTTCCCTGTAGGGTACACATTTATTCACATTCACACATTGGTCCAATTTAACATCCATCCATGCATTTTCAAACCAGCTGAATCCAAACACAGGGTCACGGGGGTCTGCTGGAGCCAATCCCAGCCAACACAGGGCACAAGGCAGGAACCAATCCCGGGCAGGGTGCCAACCCACCGTAGGACACACACAAACACACCCACACACCAAGCACACACTAGGGCCAATTTTGAATCGCCAATCCACCTACCTGCATGTCTTTGGACTGTGGGAGGAAACCGGAGCGCCCGGAGGAAACCCACGCAGACACGGGGAGAACATACTAACTCCACGCAGGGAGGACACGGGAAGCGAACCTAGGTCTCCTAACTGCGAGGCAGAAGCGCTACCACTGCACCACCGTGCCGCCCCTCCAATTTAACATTACTGACTAATTTAAGAGACACATTCTTGGGACATGAATGGAAACCGGACTGACCTGATAAACTGAACATATACAGTGAATGGCCCAGAATATGAAACCACAAGACATACACCATGTGGGAGTAATGCTGTCAACTGTGTCAATGTGCTACCCATCAGCTATCTAATTTTAGACAAACCTGATAAATCTATAAAGCCAAAAAGTCTGTAAGCTTGTCATGTTTCTTTTAGCATGGGGATCACCTTTAGCAGTTTTTAAGTGTCTCTGCATTGGTGTAGTGGTGGCTTTGAGGCTAGGGATCTGCGCCCTGGCAATTTGAAGGTTGCCGGTTCGAATCCTGGATCTGCCAGAGGTGCCACTGCTCCACTGGGCCCTTGAGCAAGGCCATTAACCTGCAATTGTCCTGGGTATGACGTTAATCAGCATCCAGCCCTGCAAGAAGGTCCTCCAACTTACAGGGGAAACGGGGGTTAGTGGCAAGATTGGCACTCCAGCCACCGCAAAAAACCTCACACAGTTCCAGTGTGGTGCTGAGGTGTCACCCACTGCACGAAGGTCCCAATCCAGGTGGTTTGTTGTGTGGTGGGTGTGGCAACGTCCTGTATCAGCACATGCTCCCAACCACTCTCTCTCTCTCTCTCTGCATGTAATGGGACAAAGAACACACTGGAATCGTCTTCTCTTTTGGTCCGTTTATTCATATGGAACATTTAAGGTCCCAGTGGACTGATTTTGTTAAAATTTGGCACACTTATTCTTCAAGTAAATTTGGCAGGAAAGTTTAGCTCTTGAGTGGACCATACATTTTTAAATCTCAAAACTCCCTTTGAAAAGTGTAATTGAATTTTTGCACCTGTCTATTTTAAAACAGGGAAACATTCTCTGTGATTTCAATTACAGATGTTTCACTTTTCAAATTACCTTGTATGCTTTCCATGTTTACTCATCTGATTGCTGCTTTTGTCAGATAAATACATCAGGAGAGTTGTGTGTGCAGCAATGTCTGGTACCTGAATCTATTGCCTGTACAAGTCACAGCAGCTTGTATAAACCCGTGCCAAGCAAACAAAAACACTTCCCCTGCTGGTCATGCTAGCCCAAGTCAGGTAAACGATCTTCATAGCCATAAAAGTAAAACGCGCAAGCATGGAAAGCAAAGAAAACAAAAAAGACAACTACTACTACTAATAATAATTCTTTACGTTTATATAGCCTGTTTCTCACTAAACAGAGCGCTTAGAAATGAAGAAAAACAAGAAAATAGCTAGATAAACCTGGTTCTATAAGAATGGTATTTTATATTAATTAAAAACAACATCATGGCTAAATTATCTGTAAATTATAATAATTTAATATTTCCGTGGCACTATAATTTAATGTCAAAGGACCAGTTTGACAAGCTATCTATTAAAGCCAACAATTTTAGCTTGAGACTTCCAAAGAGGCTTTAACTTTCCATTGGGTAATTCTCACAAAAAGATTATACTTAAAAAACATGAACTACAATTCCCTATGAATGCTTCACAAATTGAACAAAATAACAAGTCATCAAGCAATGCAATTTTTACATAAGCTGGCTTTCTGTCAGTGAAAACCATTTTAGCCACCACAACCTTGGCCTTGGTTTTTGACTATGAGATATTGTAAAATGCTATCAGCAAACATGTATTTTATGTACTTTACTAATAAATGTAGATACATTGTTATCACTGTTATTTCAGAAAATAAAACTTATTGCTACATAATCATTTATTGAATAAAAATGTGTATCGGTCTCCTTAAAGAAGTAAATAATAAAGATGGAACAACCTTCAAAACAGTTAACTACGGTAAGTACCCAAATGCACCTGAATGTTATGTTATACTGTATGTACATTTTCTAACTTGTTCATATATAGTTGTACTACTGATTTAAAAGCTCTGATTTTAGTGCCATCTTTGTTTAAATAAAAGGGTACCCTTTTTCAAATTGCTTGAACATTAGTTTCAAACACTTAAAGATAACTGTATATTTTTCAGATTTTCACAGATACATAGAAAAAATTGCAAATTGGATATTTCTTTCCGAAAATAGCTATGTAAATGCTTCTCTCCCTGTCCATGACATCAAAAGTAGAACCTGATTTATTTCTTTTACAATGACAACAAGCTGCATTCAGTGGTTTTCCTAAAAGAAATCTTGAAATTGACAACCAATTAGTCATTTATTTCAACATATGTCAGTGTAAAGAGTAACACCTACGTAGCAAAATAATTTGTATGGTTCAGATCCAAAGCAATATGCTCTGAGTGCCATTATGAACAATGCTGCACATCCTCTATGTAACACACTAACACTGAGGCCTTTCAGCCAATGGGTATTTCAGCAGAAGTGTGTCAAGAAACGCTACTGGGGCTCCTTTATGCCAATAGCAATATGCCTGTATAATGCCTCACTGTGACTGTAAACACAAAGTCACAAAAGATTATTTCTTTTCAGCTTTTTTTGTTGTTTGCGTCCATTCTGATGTGTGTTCAGGCCATAGCGTGTGAGTATCTATCTATCTATCTATCTATCTATCTATCTATCTATCTATCTATCTATCTATCTATCTATCTATCTATCTATCTATCTATCTATCTACCCACCTACCTACCTGCATGGCTTATAAAATTTTGTTTTTTGGCTTTTTTCTTTTTATACAGTTTATCTTCAAATCACACACAATACAAATCAAGTAGAAGAGATGAGAAAGTAAAAGGATTAAGTTTAATTTTCAGTTGGGACATTGACTGGAATACAAATTCTTTCATTAAATGTTTGTCGCTTGAGGAAAAAAAGGTTACTGTTTTGGTATTTACCACGGACTGCTCAAATAAAAATCATAAGACTAGTTAAAGTCTGATAGGGTGTCTGTCATTTAGTGTTGAATGATTAACAGAGAGGAATACTAGGAAAGATTGACCTCGTGACGTCTGAGGATTGAAATGCATAGAAGATATGAAATGTGAGCTCTAATTATAATCATACTGTACATGAGAAAGAACATCATGGGCTTTGTTATCACAAGAGCAGAAAAACTGGCAAAAGCTGTTCAATCAAGATCAGTGCAGCCTAGGCAGTTAAAGTCTAGGAGCTGTAAGTAACACATCATGAAAGGACATTGCTGCAAAGTCACAAATGGCAGTAAAACAAAGTAAAGGTGTGATGCAAAATTATAAATAAATTTTAATTAGTGGGGATTGATGTTAGTCACAAAGTATTGCAAGTAATTGGATGTATGGTATTTATATTTGCAACATTGATCCATTTTTATTTTATATTGTATATTTCTTTTTTATAACTAAATTATTTAAGCAATACAAAAACTACAGGCAATGCACAAAGCCCTCCATATGACACTGTGCTGTAAAACGAAAGGTAGATTTTTGGCAAATGTTGTGATTCCAAATGTCCTAAGCAATTTGATTCATATATACAGTAACCAAGGAACATGTCTGTGATTGACTGCTTATTTCGTGAAATAATCCTGTGCAAAAACTGCTTATTAGACAGTGTATATATAACTTACTGCAACTGGTGAATTAGCACTTTTTAATACCATTTCTAGAACAGGGTTAACAGAAACACACAGTTTGCTTTAATCCTAAAATCTTTGGAAGCAATGAGAAATGTGTACTTCTCACAAACTTTAACAGTGAGAAAATAGATGACTGCATAGGGCTGGGAAATTAATCATTGTCAGGAAGTGAAATACTATCAAAAATGATACAACCAGAACGTAAGACAAAGATTGTTGTTGAGAGGACCAACAGGGATTCAGGATCAAGAAATACTAGAAAGACATGCACAAAAAAAGTTTGTAGTTTTTCATTTTTTTTATTTTATTATTTTATTAATTTTATTGTAATAATTCCATACAAATCGATCAATTTTTACAAAAAATAGGATTGGAAACAAGTCGACCCCCAACCCTGAATGAGCATGGCCAATGGGGTAAATCTTAAGGCTTTTAAACATACCTAAATTGATGAGTTTAATAGGCCAATAGAAATGAATGGAGAAGAAAAAGAAATACGGAGATAATTGCTTCATCTGTGCTTTAACAGCTTATTCTAAAATATTACAGATTACATCCTGCCAGGTTTTGAAAAAAAATTCTGTACAGATCCTCTAACTGAATATTAGATTTTTTCCAATTTCAAATAGTATAAAACATTGGTTTCCCACTGACTTAAAAGGGGAGAGTTAGGATTCTTCCAGTTTAGCAAAATAAGTCCGCATGCCAAAAGTGTAGTGAATGCAATCACAGTTTGTTTGTCCTTCTCCACTTTAAACCCATCTGGAAAAACCCCAAACACAGCTGTTAATGGATTAGGAAGGATTGTGAGACCAAGGCTGTCTGAAAGGCACTTAAAATTGTATGCTTTGCGCATATGGAGCTCGAGTGAAATCTCTGCATTGCTATTTTCCACTCCTTTTCTGATATATTGATTAGGAGAACTTTTTCCCATTGTCGTTTTGGATCTTTGAAAGGGAGGGACTGTAAAATTATTTCATATATTGCAGAGATGGTGTCTAAGTCCTTGAAATTGAGAAATATTTTTTCCAGCATGGACGAGGGTGCAAGATGAGAAAAATCGGGCAGGTTCTGTTTAACAAAGTTCCTAATTTGAAGATAGTGAAAGAAATGTGTAGCTGGGAAGTTAAATTTGGAATATAATTGTTCATAGGATGCAAAGATGTTGTCTATATAAAGATCTCTAAGCAATGTAATCCCAAATTTTTTCCAGATATCAAAAACTGCATATGTTTGCGAGGGTTGAAAGAGGTGGTTCTCTTGCAGAAGTGCCATTGATAAAAGACTCTCCATCTTAAAATGCTTTTTACATTGGTTCCATGTTCTGAGTGAGTGAAGCACAATTGGGTTATTAGTATATTGCCGATAACTTGCATTTATTGGGGCACAAAGCAGGGAATATAAAGAAATACTGCAGGATTTTATTTCTATTGCGGACCAGGCCTGTGTATGTTCATCTACTTGTTTCCAGGTTTTTATAGCTTGTATGTTTGCTGCCCAGTAATAAAACTGAAAGTTAAGTAGAGCCATGCCACCTTCTGCCTTAGGTCTTTATAGGGTCGCTCTTTGGATACGTGGATGTTTTGAGTTTCAAATAGATGAGGTTATGGTTGAATGCAATTGCTTAAAAAATAATTTTTTGATGTATATTGGAATTTTTTTTTAAATAAAAAAAGAAGCTTAGGAAGAATATTCATCTTAACAGTGTTAATTCTTCCAGCTAGTGTGAGATGAAGGGTTGACCATCTATGCAAGTCTTGCTTAATTTTTTCCATGCAGAAGGTGAAATTTTGTTGATAAAGAGCTTTGTGTTTACTTGTGATGTTTACCCCTAGATATTTAAACTGATCTGCAATGATAAAAGGTAGGGTATCTAATCTAATATTATATGCTTGAGAATTCACTGGAAAGTTTGTAGTTTTGCTTATCCAAGTCACAATCAGATTGTGTGACAGTATTTACTGTTACAGTGATGATGGGGGTTGAATTAAATTTAGTTTTGTCATGTTTGACATGACTATATGTAATGTTACATGCTTTTAATAAATTCAATAAAAGATTAAAAAATATATATCACAAGGCAAATGGCCATGCCCTCGGCAGCCCCAAATAATATCTAGATAATGGAGTGCACCAGTATATAAAAAACAAAATGGTGTCGCAGAAACTAACAAACATAAAAATTAAACTCTCCGAGTGCACTGTAAACCAGAAAATGTGGATAGAGTCATTCTAGAAACAACAAAACTAATGCTTCCATGCCAAAACCCTGAGCAGGACTTAATTCCTAAAAGAAATTTATCACATTAGGGACTCAAAACAGAATGGGGATGAGATAGGAGGAGGCAGAGTGACAAAAGAGGCAGACATTCTGTACTGAAGGCCTATACCAATGAAAACAATGTGTCCATTAATCTGCACAGTTTTATAGCAGGAATTAAGACTAAAAATTTTATTCTAAAACCATTATATCCAAAGTCTGTTATACATCACTAGATTTGTTTCTAAAAATGATCCTTTATAATATTATAATAAATATCAATGGGTTCCCTGAGAATACATCGCCATCAAGCAACTGTAACCTGCCTAGTGGCAGTAAGCAGTCTGCCATGCTCTAAGGAAACACACACTTATTGAGTGACATGTTCTCAAAGCAGTGCTTCTTTCATCTAGTATTTGAGTAAAGAATTGGCGGCTTGACTGATAGTTATGGGAGAATGCTTTTTTCCTGGTAATCTTTGAAAGATAATGCACTTTCTACATAAGCACAGTCCACTTCATTTATGTTATTGTGTATATTAAAAGAGATACTGTAAAATTACAATATAGTTTAGTTTCATATTATTCAAGTATAAGACCAAGAGTTCCTGTCTTTGCAGATGGACATGGGAACTGAATTTCTGCCTCGCTATTTCAATGCAGCAGAGAAGTGGCCAGGAATGATACATGAACCCTTGGACCAAGGAAACTGTGCGGCCTCTTGGGCTTTCTCCACTGCAGGTGTGTATAACTCACTCTTTTCCCTATTCTTTTATTTGGTGCAGTGGTTCTCAAACTAAGTCCTAGGGACCTAATGGGGCTACAAGTTTCTTCTGTTTTTTCTTTTTTAACTTGTCCCCTTGCCTATTTAAGCATCTGTTATTTTGAGGTCAATGTAAAAATTACAAAAGTAAGTTTGCCAAATTTTTATTAGAATGTCCTAAGGATTTATGTATCTTACGTTGGAATAATATAGTGTTTTGTTTTCTTCACTTGGTTTTTGAGATTTTTATCATTATAATGATCTTCATTCTGCTTTTTTAGATGTTATGCTTATTTAATCTATCATTTACTAAAGAGCACATGTTTAGGTCTGACACTGAAGTAGTTGCAGCCTTTCAGCAGTCAGTGTCTTTATTCAGGGCTTGTATTTGTCAGGCATTTCTGAATTACTCCTAGGAATTGCACTAAATGTCACACTACAATAAGAATTTGCCTTACCTAAAAAATTTTACAAGTTCACATTGTAGAATGAATGACAACATGACTTGATGGCACCCCAAGCCACAAATTGGAAATTATGATTACTTTTTGTAGCTTTCGCACCACAAATACAATATAAATAGTAATAATAGCAGAAGTAGTAGTAGTAGAAGAAGAAAAACATAAGGTAGGATATTGCACCGCGCTTCACATAATTATTGTCACTTTACATCAGTATAAAGAAAAATGCTATAACACACACTGAGATGGAGAAACTCACAGAAATTTAAAGTAATGCCCAATAATGGGCATGTTTAATTAACAATAGGCACCATTACATACACCATAAAACCCTAGTTTTTAAAAGAAACTTGGCATCTAAATGCCATGTAACCCTTGTTCCAGTTAGAGACATCTGGTTAACAGAAGTAGATTTCTCCACAAATAACCAGATTACGTGGTGGTTTAAACCTAACCGGGTTACTGTTAAGAATTTTGTAATCTGTGCATGTCTGTTGTACTCTGTTAGCCTGTGCATATATTTGCTTTACACGTGCTTTCAGCATCCACATGTGGAAGTGTCCAGAACATAAATTTCTAGAGTCAAATGTTCAGGTGATCACATTGTTCCTTCTCCTAGCTGAAATAGTCTGTCTTAATATTTCAGAAATCGCTACATTTATGTTGTTGAGCTGGACATACAGAGTATAAACTCAGTAACACAATATCAAGAGTTGTAGGGTAACACGTTAAAAGTATTGTAATCTGTGTTACATATTCCAAATACATTTTAAAGTAACGAAAAGTCACCAAACGTAAAGTACCTATTTAAAGTAACTTAATGTAATACTTATCTTACTGAAGTAAAAATACCTGCTTTATTGTTATTTCAGCAGCACTAGGTGTAAGGCAAGGAGCATACATACCAGTTAATTTACTGGGCTCAATTGCACATCCAAGCAGAAAAGATTGTTCTGCATGCAATCCAGAAATAGAAACATATACATAAAGCATTCATTTGACTAAACATATTTATAAAGCACAAGAAATGATCATGTTTATTTTCAGATTCACAGTGACTGATGATGAAGTTTAACTCTTTATTGCACATTTTAATAATGTCTGAGTGTTTTGGCACAGGAGAAGTTCAGAAAATTAATTGCCCATGTAAACATGGATTTTTAAGAAACAAGGATTCTGCCTTAATTTGTAAACACACTCAATGAATGATCCAGGACTTGTATTGTCTTGCACCTTATGCTTGCTGGGATAGGCTCCATCTTCCCTGCGACCCTGCTCAGGATAAAGCAGATGTGGAAAATGGATGGGTGAATGAGTGCAGGGATGGATGATTCTATAACATGGTTTTACTGTTATAACCATGGAAAACTTCTCATAAAGTAACAGTTACTGAAACATGCTTGCACTGTTTCTGAACTCACATTCACTTTTCCAGTATGCCAATTGTCTTCCCCTGCGCTATGCTGTGTCTCTCTTCTTAACCACCAATTATTTTCTGAGAGGCTGTATTTATCCAATGCCCTGGTATCTCAACATGCCTTCATGAACCTTCCCATGCTTGGAAAATATAATTGGAACTTTCCAGAGATTAATGGAATGCAGAGCTAAGCACGCCTGACATTTCACTGTCAATCACCCATCCAACTCTGCTTATCGTCATGGGAATATGCTGGCTACTACTACAGTTTGGATCCTTGACCAATTGTGTGTTGATACTGTAATATGGCTTGCGATTCACATATGCATGTTTATCCACACTTGTGACAATAATGCTTATGTGCATGTTGATTTGGGTGGCTACATTTAACATTACCTCACACTGTATATATGTGAGTATTAGCTCATGCGTTGTAAGGTCATTTAAAGATTGGTGCAGAAAAGGTTGGTTGTGACCTATCCAGATCATCACTATGGCAAAGCTGCATTTTCCCAGTGGCCAAAAAAGTTACGTTACCAGCACTTTCAGCTGATTGTATATGGATTCTCCATGTAGATGGATCAATCACATAATGTACAAGTTCTGTTATGTATTATATAATCTCTGTCAAATCAATATATTTTTATCAGTTCATTCTCCCTTTCCCTGGATGTGTGTGCTGAACTCTGCCTGAACACCATCTTCTGGCAGCTCCTAGTAATGTAGGGCAGCTCATGAGCTCTCTTAAATCCTGGTGAATTTAGGAGTAGTTTCCTAAATTAGGAAAACTGAATAAAAGCTATTACTTCAATTCCAAGAATAGGCCTCTGAGAATTTTGAGCCTGTTTCCTATTCTGAAATGTTTCATAAATATGGACACAGGTGTCCACTCATTGCGGACACATTATTAAGAGACAATTAAGATAGGTAAATAATACAAAAAAGAGTAAATTAATAGGAAAAGAGCTAAGATCAAAATGCATTCTAAAGAGAAAGATATCACAGAGTATCTGCCATTGCCATTTTACACAAGGTTTATGTTTTAAGCACAGTCAAATCCATTAGTGCTGATATCTTCTGCTCTTTCTGTTTCAGCTGTTGCCTCAGACAGAATATCCATTCAGTCCATGGGACACATGACACCTCTGCTGTCTCCTCAGAATCTGATTTCCTGTGACACTCGCAACCAAGCAGGTTGCAATGGTGGCCGAATTGATGGAGCTTGGTGGTACCTGCGCAGAAAAGGGTAGCAGTTTTTTGTTTCGTTTTTTGCTTTTTTTTTATTTGAAAAATGTTTTCTAGTAAAACAACAATTAGTTTCTGTCATGTTCATCTAAAATATATATTTAAAGGCTTAAATATCAGCTAACTCTAAAATTCACAATACCATCTATTCAAATTAAGTCAAGCATTTCCATAGGCAGAATATTTCTAAAACTAGCCAAAACCTGACGTAGCATCCAGCGGTGTAAGGATAGGAACGGAAAATGGTGAGAAAGGAATTCAGAAATCAAGAAGAAAGTAATACTTCTTGAAAGACGCAGTTGTGCATAGGTGTTTTGCTGGAGACGACAGGTAATGAGTTGAAAGATCTAATCTTGAAAAGAGCTTGAATTTCAGCTTCACCCCCATAAACTCCAGATGTTGCCATGTATTGATAGCACTCCTGACTTGTTGTGATAACTCGACTTGCGTTGGAAAGAACAACAGGAAGAACGTCTCCAAATCTGTCCAAATATGATACAATGAAATCTACTGCCCTATATCGTATTGAGAGTGCATTGCCTTCGTCAACCGTTTGTGTCAAGAAATAACCCACTGATAGGAACTGGCAGTTACCAGATCCCGGAATACAGATGACGTTGTACAAAAACCCATCAACAGAGAAGATACTGTTGTTCATTTTATAACAAAGGCTTAGGAAACAACTGTTGCAGTATAACGAAAATAGCAAGGAGCAAAACCAATGCCAATGGTCGAGAGAGTACCTTCCTGTGGCAGGCTACAGAAAAGATTCCCAGGAGCAGACATGGCCGAAGTGAAAGGTCACGCGGTCAGGTTAGATATCCATAGACATACATAGATAGACGCCGCATTCACTGTGTTGCCCAGTCGACACAATACCTCAGCGCATCTGCCCTATTGCAAGTGGCAAAAGTGCCATTTAAACTAATACAGGTAGACATGGAAACCGGGTTTTCTGATTAAAAAACAATAACGTTTAAAACAGTATAATTATGTACAACAGATTTTGGCGAATCGTTTACATGCAATTATTTATATCCACTTATACACTAATAATGACAATTATTAAATAATAATAATAATTATTATTATTAAATAATTCCTCCCATATAAGTAACATCTCTCTTCCTTCTCCAAAACATTTCCAGATGTCCTATTATTACGCAGCACAGTACTGAAGTATTGGTTAATGCCCTAGTCACCTTACATATTACTGTAATGCTATTCTATTTGGCATCCCACGAAAATGTATCCATCGCTTACAACTTCTTCAAAATTCTTCTGCCAGGATAATAACCTGTTCTAAATCCACTGAACATATTACATCTATGCTCTCTCAACGTCATTGGCTCCTTGTTAACTACAGAATACTATGCAAAATACTGCTCTTAACATTTAAAGCTCTCCACAACCTCACTGATCTCCTCCAGACTGACACTCCCTCTCGCTCACTCAAATCCTCATCTGCAGCTCTACTTTCTGTACCACACATCAGATTCTTTTCTATGGGAGCTTGAGCATTCTCTCCTAGTATTCCTCAACTCGGGAATTCTCTTCCCTCTCATATACGTCAGCTCGATTCAATAACACATTTTAAAACTGCCCTCAAAACTTATCTTTTCAAACTGGCATACCAATTGTGAATTTTGCACTGTTACTGCCAGTTATATTTGTTTGTTTGCTAATTTTTGCTTTTTGATTTATCATTCTCTTGTTTTAATTTTACTAATGTTGTTTAATTTTATTGTGAGGTGACATTGAGTGCTAAAATTATAAAATGGGATTTTCTAATGGCCAAATATAACCAAAACAATTGTTCATTCTTACCTATGAAATGTAATCCCCCGGGATCTGGTTTGGAGTGTACAGCGGTTTGTACAATCCCAAGCAGCACATTATTCATTACTTCACTTCGCAGCAGTGCCACTCGCAATATGGAGGCGACGTTGATGTACGATCCTGCTGGTCAAGCGGCGTCCAGTAATTCTATGTCTATGTAGATATCGGGAGGTAACATGACACCAATGGGGTCATGAGAGAGGAGCGGGGAACACGGTACTCTGAAGGAGGAATAGGACTCGAGAAATGCGGCGTGGGGGTGTATGGGAGGCCACAGGCAGCGTAGGGAAGGGTTTGGAAGAGGATGAATAGGAATCGAGAAATGCCGTGTGGGCTGTGTGTGGGCGGGACCAGTTTTGAAGAGGAAGCAGGACGAACCAGAAGAGAAATATATATAAGAATATATAAGAGATAGGCCTGTTTAGGTTTACCAGTGTGTTACTCTGTTATAAATGCAGTACTTTTTTTTTTTTTATGGCAGCTTTTCGGTATTTCCCGGATACTAAAATACTGCCCAAATTTTCAAACAGTCTTATCAAAATTCTCTTTTTGTAGGAGAGGTCAATGGACTACTGAATTTTAGGGCTATGGTACCCTTTACCATAAAATCAAAAGGCAGGTGTTCTTTCCTTTATCCCTTTTTTAAATGAACTCTTTTTTAAATGAGGTCTCTGCTACAGGCACTTTTGAGTTTGTCATTTCATTCATTAATTGTTTGTAGTAGCCCCCTGAGAAAAGAGAAGAACACAATTTGAAGAATTTGGGATTCCTCTCCGGTTTCGACAGAGTTTTGCCTAAGATCCTATCTTGTATATCGCAAGCAAGAGGAGAGATCTGTTACAATACATTGTATATTTAAAAGCACATTGTGATTCATAGACTAGGAGCAAGTTAAACTCTTAATTTTCACGTCCATATGTAAGGGCTGCTGCCCACAATGGGCCTGTTATGAATTATACACTCAAAGCAATGTGGCAGGTATTCAATTAATCTTAAATAGGCAAACCTGAAATTAGAATCAAAATGCCTCTTTGGATGCCTCAAGGAAATGTGAAATCAGGGCTGTTAAAGTGTGTTTTCTGTTCAACATTGCTATAAACACCCTAGAGACTGCTGATGTTTATGATTGTTTTTGTGAATTGCTATGGACTCACACCATAAGGCATCTCAGGTTGAATATCTGTGCTGTGGTGAACATCCAGTGGTGACCTACGAACCTGTATTCTGTGGCTCAGATAGAGCACTCCATCCATCAGCTGTGCAAAATTTGTCGCTGAACATACTGTGATTGGTACACATCCCTGGTTGTGTCAGCGGCTCATTCTCTTTCTGTATCAGCCCCCATCTTTTTCTGTAAAGCATTGCCACTACATTTTGGAGTAAAAAAATATTAAGTGAAAGATGAAATGTCATACAGGGTTTAGACAGATTTATAACCAAAAAGTAAAGTCTTCATTTGTTTTCTTTAATTTGAAAATCCTCCAACACTCATATGAGAGAACATGCATAGAAACATTCAAGAATTAAACAAATGGAATAGGGGATCCATCACTGCTAATATGTTAAATATTAAAAACTGCTTGGAAAATGCATTCCAACTAATAGTGCCATAAATATATAAAGAACAGTGGGTAAAAGGTCCACCGCAGTGCAGTGTTTTATTTGTAAATTGTCAAATTTCCACCTGGGGACAAATAAAGTTCTGTCTAATTATGATCTATAGACTGCATTTAATTTCTCTTCTAAAAAGGCCATTTCTGCATTTTTGCACTGAAGAACCTTGTATTCAGCAGCAGGCAAATGCTCCCTCAAAAGAGGTTGGTTAGAGATTGCAGCCATTACTAACCCAACAATATACATAAAGATATATCTTATATTTTTCCCTAGTGGTATAGCAGTGATTCTAAACGAAGTAAAGGATCAGTAACTGTAAGGAAAGATTATATTTTAGCTTCTGTTTATTACTGGCTTAACTCTCACAATGAATTAATAGTCGAAGGAGACCAACACCTGGCCAAAGCAGATGCAGTCAGAGTTTCCTGCAATTGGTGCTTGTCCAACTTGGAGACAGAGTGTAAGAAAGCATTTTGGTGGTGCTAGGGAAGGGCAGGAGCGATGTCTTCTTTCCCTCCATAGGTATGCTTTCTGGGTTCCATGTCGATGTGCAATTTTTATACCTTCTGTTTGAACATGAAACCTCAAAATATGGGTACAATGTGTTTGCTAGCAAGCATGATTAGGAAATGGCACACGGTTACTGTAGAGGCTGCTTTCTTGGGAAACCTTGAAATAATTGTTGACCTTGACAACCCCAACCAAACATGGCACTTCACCACAGTAACACTTGATTCATCTCATCTTTGTCACATTCACCCATTCAAATGGATTCCCATTGGAAACAAAATAATTTGTATGAATAACCCTTACAGATCACAGTAACACACTTAAAACCTTTGCTTATAAGCCTTTTTTGTTTTTTCAGCAGTTTGTATTCCCCATCGTTGTCACTTCTCAGGGAACTGGTTGACAGGTCAGGAATATCTCAGCAAAGCTTTACTCCATCAAGTCATTAGCTAGCTGACGAGGCCCTAAATTCAGTTTTTGTTATGTTTGGGTGTACTGACATAAAACATTACTGGTTTCTGCTGACAAAAAAGGCTATATGCAGCAGTATCAGGTTTTCCTATTGTAATTGAGGCAATTTACTGTATTCATTTTGCAATAAAGGCACCTAGCTAGAATGAAGCTGCTTTTGTTAACTGAGAGCAGTGACATTCCATCAACGCACAAGTCATCTATTATGCCAAGATGAGACTGACAAATGTTATGAGTCAATGACCTGGGTCAACCCATGATTCATTAATTTTGAGGCAAAGTACCTTTGGAAGACAAAATACTGAAGGTACTCAATGTGAAGGCTGGCTTTTTGATAAGGTAACTGGCTGAAGCCTCAGTTTTTCATATGACCTGTAATATCCATCATAACAGCAATCATGTTTGGAAAGCATCTGTTTTAGATGATGTGTATGGCCAGAGTGAAGATGGGTTCCTAAAATTGATTAAGTCCAGTGCAGTTCAAGAGAATACTTTATTTAGGATTTATGTAATGAGCTGAAATGCAAGCTGATAAAGAATCGTATGTTTAATATGGTTTGTAATTCCAGGCATTTGGTTCATATACTCCACTTGCTGAAAGCAACTCTGATTCACATGGTTATTGTTCTATTGAATGCTGTTATTGTAGTGATTATAAGCTTGCCTGGACAAATAAAAAGTGACGCTGTCCAGGAGACTTCCCTAGTTTAAACTTTTTTCTTTCAGAAGTTGTTGGTACAAGTTTTTTTCCCTGATGCGTACATTCTGACATTTTTAGGATGCTTCTAGTAGCTTCTTGAATTGACTCACTGTAGACTCACTTCGTGTTGCTATTCAATTTTCTCCTTCACAGGATTGTGACAGAAGAGTGTTACCCATTCACTGGCCTACACACAGATGCGGGCTCTCATGGCAATCGCTGTATGGTGCAAACTGGCTCTATAGGCCGGGGGAAGAGACAAGCCATCACTCACTGCCCTAATGCACAGTCTTCATCTAACGAGATCTACAAGACCACTCCTCCCTACAGGCTCTCATCAAATGTAAGCTTTCAGTGTGGTGGGCTAGTTTAAAAGTTACATATTGAGGTGTAGCAATGGATATGTCACTCTTTTAATGCATGTTGTCATTAAAATACAAATGAGACATTAAATATGATACTTTTAAAATGATAAGATAATCTTTCCTTGATGTTATATGACAAGAAATACAAATACAGTTACAAAAAAACATAGATTTCATCATAAAAACTGGTAACATTATTTATACTTTGGGGTTTGTGTTGTTTTAGAAATAACAGTTTATTTCTTTGTCAGCCAAATTCAAAAAGTGAATTGCAATCGCTTTTAAAGTAGTTCACCAGAAGTTCCCACCACAAGAGAGTTGTATATTTGGAAGGAAGTACCTACCAAATATCACTACAAATGCCCTATTGTCATCTTCATTTTCTGTTTTGCAACCCTGGGTTTTTCTTCTTATCACCGAACGTTCATTCCAAATTGTCCTTTTTACTGTATCAGAGTTCCAGTATAAGACAACATTAATTCCCATTCTGTAGGCACATTCAGCCAACTCCCAGAATGACTTCATGGTAGGAGGTAGGCTTTCTTTCACTTAAGGTGTGCCTGATCTTAGCTTTCTTTATGGTGCTCTGAAGATTTCTGCCTATCTTCATTAAGGAGCAATGTGGCACCTTTTCTTCCAGCTGTGTATTGCCCCCTAATGATCTAAAAGGCAAGGCCTAGTTTACTTCTAGCCTTCCCAGTGATTAAGCTTAAAAGAACAACCTGATCCTTCATCTTCCTACCTGGGATCATGCACTGTCCTGTATCAAGTAGCCTCTTTTCAAGACACCATATGAGACTACAACAACATTTACAGGGCTCAGTTCCCCCCGCTGGTGGTGTTATTTTTACACTAGCTGTAGATCTGCATTGCTGCTAACCATGTGTGCTTTCACTCTTACTGCAATGCTCTGCTGGTCCAGATTTTCATCCTGTCCAACCTTTAAATACTGTAAGATATTAGATTATCTGAACTTCAACAAGTAAAGATTTTTAAAAATAATACTTTTAATATTAATCAGATGATTTAAATTTTGTGAGGTAAACAATAACAAGTGAAGATTTTAGTGTTGTTTCTATTAGGGATCAATACACCACCATTGAAAGAGAATTTGTGAATTAAATATGCAAATCTAGACAACATATTTTAACATTGCTTTCTTGAGAAACATGTGCCCCGGGGCACTGCAACATCTTTAGAAATACCTTTCACCACCTTCCATGAAATATAACCAAACCTGTAATTTACTCCCAATTTAACCTGCTACACATTAAACCACAGCAAGAAACAATGTCATTAAAAAATCCTTTATTTATTAGAATTCTGTCACTGCTGTATAGCAAGCTGTTATTAATGCTGAGATGGATTAATTTTGAAAGTCATGGAAGGCTGGAAATATCTGCAAATATTCCTACCTTTAAATGTTTGGAAGAAGAGGTCATGGCTCTCTTTGACCTATGAAATTTTACAATGACATGTCGTTTCTTGTGGGTTTATGAAAGAACTTTGCCCTAACTTCCCTGCAGCTACTGCTGCCTGAGTATACTCTGCAGCAGTCAAAATTGCACCCATGGATGAGGTTTGCCCGGTCCACTACATCTGAAATGAGCTCTCTCCTTACTGAACCTTCTAAGCATTACTTGGAATGTTCTGTTCAGAACATATTCTCATTTTGGATTTTTTTTCCTAGGAAAAGGAGATCATGAAGGAGATCATGAAGAATGGGCCTGTACAAGGTAATCAAACGTATTCTAGCACGTTAACATTCTCTACTACAATTCACATTGGCATTCAGTTGCAATTTTTTATTTCACAGAAATATAAAATGAAATTTAATTAAATTCAAGGGCCATGCCTTGTTCAGATTGAAATTTTAATAGAAAGATGCTATCTTCGAAGAAATTAAAGTGAAAACTTTTGCTCGTCTGCTTACCATTTTTGTCCCAATTTGACTTTTAAAGTTATATTAGTTATTCTGCCTGATTAAGATAATAGATGAAAAAAGGGGTACGATTAATGTGTACCCTAGACAAAGTATCACCATTGTGATAAATTGCAAAAAAAAACTGCAACAACCCAATTGATGGTTTTCCCCATTAATTTTAAATTCTAAGCAGTTTGACAGATCTCTTTACAGAAATACAAAGTCAACAGTCCAGCCCTTTTCTGAACTCCATCCATGAGCAAATATTTGGACTGTGAGCAGAAAGTGGAAATCAACATGAAGACAAGGAAAAACATTCAAATTCCACATATAGTAACCCAAGCCAGTGAATGAAATCAGAATGTTGTGCTCACCCCTGTTAAATGATATGATAAAGTTTGTTCTATCAATGTATAACCTGCCTCATATGTAGAAACCACTCTGTTCTCTGACTTAAGTATGGATTTCTGAATTACAAAGGACATTCCTCACTGAGGTGTTTATTGTTTTTAAGTAACCCTTTTGTTTTTTTCCTTTCCTGTGTTCCTTCATGCCTTCTTTCAGATCTCCTCTTCTGGACCTTTCACATCTTGGCATATCTACCCAATGACCTACAGCATACAGAATGTCTCGCTGTGATAGGTGGCATTTCTAGAAAAATGGCAAATACATGTCTTTCCTTAGCAATCTAAGAGAAATGCCTTTCTTTTCAAAGTTCATTATCTGCTCACAAGTTGCAAAGCCATCAGTCTTATTGAAACACACAGTAAAAGGTCCTATTGCATGGGCTCTTGGAAAAGCACAACTGAATGAACAACACCTTGTACTACCATTTTCCTGTAGATTATTTTTAAAAGATTTTTATTATCATATACAACAACAAAAGAAGTATTAAGTAGTAGGAGGTGTGGTCCCAGACCACCTATTGCAGCCCAACCCCACCTTGATAGCTTGCTGCATGTGCTATCTGTCCATCGGTATATTCCAACACAGTCAAAACTCTGGCCCCAAGATTTATTTATAGTTATAACAAATGCTGAAACTATTGGACATTGTTGTGCAAGATGAATGTTAATCTACTTGCTGAAATATCACCAGTATCTAAATTAATACATGGAAGTAATACGACTTCTCCTGGATGATCATCAGTCATGATTTTGCTGGCAATTGAATATTTTACAATTTGTAAGCATATGCCATTACATAGGCTTTATTTGTCAAATGATAACATACAAATGAACTACTACTGTTCTAAGCAGAGTGGATGTATATAAGGTATTTTGTTTTTCGTGTGCACGTGAAATTGGTTGTATTGACATGATAGTATCATTGTTGTATTCTCCTAGTGATCTTTTTATATATATATATATATACATATAGATATAAGATGACATACTCATGTGCAACAAAAAGAATGCAGTGCCACCAAATCCTGGGCTTGTGACACAAGGCACACTTTTCCACTGACCTTGTGACCTACCCATTGCTTGAAGGAATCTACAGGTGAATCTATCATTTAAGCTGCCACTTTCAGCTGTGATCCTTCAGCCTTCCTTGCTCTGGCAATTTTAGTAATTAAAGGAATGTCATTCCTCAGAAGTCAACATGTTTCAGGGACATTGTTTGGACAAATGAAAATTTTGGCTCCTAAAAGAAAAAAAGCATTATGACCCAAACCTGACCTTATTAAATCTCTTTATCCACTGATTTGTTTTTCCTTTTACTGCATTCTCAGTGCAAAAATGCCTGACCTACACACAAACAAATTTATATTCATCCATGGTTTATTGTTGCCTATTTGTTCTTGTCATGATCTCACGTAACAGGGGCCTTTCCTATTTGATTAAGCTCTAGTTGGATTACTAACCTATCATGGTGCACATTCCTTCTGTCACTTATTTACAAACTAGTCAGACACAGCAAGAATGTGAATTACCTGGATTCAATTCCTAGTATAACTCTTGTGACTGTAAATATTAATCAAATTATCTATTTTACCACTGGGAGATTATCTACTTCCTCACATGTGAAGACCTCAGAAACATCTGAGTTTACAGCATCTGCTATTTCACTCCTTTACTATTCCTGATGCATTTCACCTCCTGCTTGTCTGTTTTTTTTACTGCTAAAATACAGAAAGAAGTTCTTTGGGTCTTCTTTCACCATATCTGCTATATTCCTCTCTGTCTTTTAGCTTCCCTAATATCCTTCTTAATGGTTGCCCTAATGTTCTCAAATGCCCTACAATTCACACTAGAGTCTTATACACCTTATACAGTTGTTTTTTCCATTAATTATAATAATAATACATTTTATTTATATGGCGCCTTTCCCATGCTCAAGGCAAAGTCCATAAAAGTAAATCCAAATCAACACAGTTCGAGTCAATTGCATTCATGAACTATACATACAATAAAAAGAAAGTGAACAACTGCAAAAAGTTTAGGTTTAATGTGAATTTTAATGAAAAGTGCTGATGACAGGGAAGAGCGGCAGCAACATGTGTGCGCTAGTGTCCCCTCCTCTGCTCTAACATAGATTCAATTACAGCCTCATTTTCAACTCTTTATTAATCCACTGCAGACTTTTTTTAACATTTTATTACTAATTCCAAATTTGGGTATGTACCTGTCCTGGATTACATGTAAAAAAATTTTAAACCTGTTCCACTGCTCCTTGACTGTCTCCACACTTAAAGGCTTATCCCAGTCTATCCTCCTTAGACTCTGCCAAATCTTCTCAAATTTTGCCCTATCAAAGTCAAACTTAACAGTTTTTGTCTTTGTATCTGCACTCTTCAAAAACACTGGCAATTGTATTATATTATGGTCACTTGACCCTTGTGGTTTAATCAGCTCTACACTCTCAATTCTATCCTGATTATTATAAAATACTAAATCCAGACAGGCTTCACCTTCACCTTCACACTGTGTTAAAAAACAGTCACTGATTACTTCTAAAAACTATTGCTCTTATGCTCCGCTATTTATCCATCCATCTCCTCAGTCTGATTTTTTATTATATTATTGTGAGGAGCTAGAACTGATCCTGCAGGCACTTACCACACATCATGGACTGACTCATAATGGTAAACTAGTCCCATATATGGCATACTTGCACATACATTCGCTCTCACTCATATACTAAAGGTGTATGGGTTAGTCTATAATCTAAAACTCACACATATTGGGTCGCCTAACCTAACTTGCATATGAGTCAATCAATCACAGGTCACATCTGTGCACACTCATTCTTACTTAATTAAGGGCCACCAGTCAAGCATAAGTGCACAAAACATCGGTCAATTGCAAGAGCCCACTCATGTACACTCTCTTACTGAGTTAATTTAGACTTATCAACTAACCTGATGTATTGAACATCTGAAAAAGTATACACCTTATATAAATTGTTGACTGTTTCAACATATTTAAACAGGTAAATATTAGATCTTCATGAAACCAGTGCCTACAGATAAATTTGATATACTCAAACAAATGACACATAAAAGGTACAAAGTGTATTAATTCTCATCATCTAAATTAACAAAAGTACACATTTCTCACTTGGAAGTATACCCCTACCTTCTCTTAATAGCCATAAAATTAGAGTCAGGTGTTCCAGATTAGGTTCTAATGATTAAAACCTCCTTCAGGAGTATGCAGGTGGAACCAATCTTATTTATACCACAGGTAACTAAGATCTGGTTTCTCTTTGCTATTTATGTGTGTACTTTCATCAATTCAAGATCAAGAGAGCTCTATAAGGCCCTCAGAAAGAAGGTTGTGTATGCCCATGAACAACCTCCGATACTATAGCTCTTACTTTTTAAATGCGTCTTGTCATTTTCGGATAATTTGCTTTGTACTAACTATATTGGAGTTATACAAGCTCTGATATGTGCCTCAGCTGTAGCTTTGTGCACAGAGTCTGAGCCCCCCACATTAAAATGTTACTATACACTGAAATGCTTCATTTAAAGCTACTCATATGCAATTGTTATTCTACATGTGAGTAGGTATGCAGGTTGTACTTTGGGGGCAACCTAAGGAATTCTCTATAGACACCTCCTGAAACAAAGCAATATTCCACTGTACATGATGCCTAAGATGAGATGCTACTTTATTTTACTGATATTTCCCCCCATACCTGTTAATTCAAATAAATTAATATGGATAAATAAGCAAATTGGATCATTTTAATTTGGCCTTTATGTCTATTATGCTTGTGCTAGATACTAAGAATACATTCTGTTATGATTGTATATGACTGTGAACAATCTGGTTTTGCCTTATTTTGAATTTACTTTTCTATGCATGGTATATCTTTATACTGTATTTACAATTACATATATTGAACATTTTGCTTTATTTCAGCTGTTTTTTATTGTTCATTAAGGAATGTTTGTCTGTCTTTATTTGTATGAAATTCGCTGTCCTTCATGTTAGCTAGGATCAGCGCTTTACTGTTAGTTCTCAATTCAAAAGAAAACCCTCAGGGTTTAACCTTTCCATGGCTCCACATCATCCACATTAACTTACATAAGTCTTATCTAGCCATGCTTATCTTTTTCACCATGTACAGTATAACCAGTTGTGTTAACAAACCAGACTTTAATAGCAAAAAAACCCAAAAAACTGTTCATTATTGACAATATTCTTTGAACGTTCAGTTGATCTTGCTGTCCTCAATTTTACAAAATTCTCTTTCTCATGTTTGCAGCTATCATGGAGGTCCATGAGGATTTCTTTATTTACAAAAGTGGGATCTATCGACACATTCCACTGAATGAGAACAAAGCACCACAATACAGGAAGCATGGAACTCACTCAGTGAGAATCATTGGGTAAGAGGAACTGTCATTCAGTTAGGCAGACTTATCTGTGTATGATTTTTCATTTCACAGTACAAAGCCCTTTACATTAAGTGAGCAATTATCATACTGTATAAAGAAGACTATAATATTTAGTTAGAAGAGCAAGTAGAGAGAAAGCAGAAAGTAGCTGCCATTCTTTGTATCATGATTAACTATAAAACTAGATTGATTAGTAAGTCTAAGTTTGTCTCTGCATCTGGATGTTTGCATGAATGAACCCTTCAATAGACTGCTGTCCCGTCCAGGGACGTTTCTCTCCTTATGCCAAGTGCTGCCAGGATAGGCTCTGCCACACGCAGCACTGAGCTGGATTAAGGTGGTTTCTGAATGTTATAGTAAATAATCTTATAATAATTAATAATATTAATAATAATTCAGTGGTTCTCAACCTGTGTGGGGCCCCCCTAGGGGGGCACGAAGTAACAAAAAGGGGGACGCGAAGATGTGAAAAAAAGAAAACAAGAATCAAAAATATGGAAAAAAACCTGTTGAAACCAAAACAAATTAACTTATACTACATTCTGATACTAGAACAACAAATATAGAGTTAGATAAATGTTGATAAAAGTTAAGTAGGTATAATAAAATATGCATCTACATTTCAAAAAAATGTTAGGGGGGCGCGATTAAAACTGTTATGAAACCTCGGGTTGCAAATACTTAAAGGTTGAGAAACGCTGTGTTAATTGGTGTCTCTAAGCTGGCTTGGTACAAGCATGGGTGGGTGTGTATGAGGGGATGAATAAGCTCTGTTTTGCAATAGAGTGAACATACCATCGTGAGTTGACTTTGGCATTATTCCCTATGTCCAGACCAAATGTTCCTCACGAACCTGCAATAAACAATATGGACATAGGCAGTGGTTAAATAAATGGGAATTTTCAATGAGGGGTACAAATAAATAAGCAATTGACAGCCAATGTGGAATAATATAACAGAATTCCTCTTCAGCAGACACATTTCTAGACAAAGTCAGAACAAAAATGTTTTTTTCTCTTATATGAGTACCGCAAGTCTTATATGAGAAAGAATTCTTATGGTACGCTTTACGCTTTAAAATTTAGTACCATATCTTTCCAGTCTTATTTATGACCTAAGGCATTTGACTAGGGAATAAGCCACCTACTTACTCCCTGGCACTGATTTACTGTGTAACCCTGAGATAATCTCTCAGTCTGCCTGTGCCCTTGTTGTCAAAAATATTTGTAAACAATTCTTCCAAAGCAGTGTTATTATAAAACTAGCAAAATACCCACGCTTCGCAGCGGAGTAGTAGTGTGTTAAAGAAGTTGTGAAAAAGAAAAGGAAACATTTTAAAAATAACGTAACATGATTGTCAATGTAATTGTTTTGTCACTGTTATGAGTGTTGCTGTCATCAAGGATTTGATTATCATTATTTCTTTCAATCAGGTTCATATTTGGAGGACGTGTTGTGTTCAAGTTACATTCCGTGTTTGTCAACCATTGTAAAGATAACAGGTTTCATTCATCGAAGTGTTCACTACCCAAATTGCTACTCATGAATCTAAGATGTTTAACAGGCATTCCCGGTATTAACTTGTGGATTTGCCTGCAAATATTTAGCGGCAGCATGCCTATGAACTTATGGAATTGCCTGCAAGTATTTAGCGGCAGCATCTTTATTAAGTTGTAGATTTGCCTACGATTATTTAGCGACAGCATCTCTATGAACTTGTGGTTTTGCCTGTGAGTATTTAGCGACAGAGAGTCTATTAACTTGTGGATTTTTCTGCGAGTATTTGGCGGCAGCGTCACGAAGTTGTTTCCATCTAGCTGCATCAGAAAATGTACAACGACATCTGACGCGCCTCCTTTTTACTGTTTTCTCACAGCTTCGATTGCTGCTGTCATAATCGGTTTGAGTTTCATGGTTTGTTTCAATTACAACAGTATTTGCAGGACTTGTGTTGAAGTGACATCTTTCAAGTGTTGTAAGCATACAACCGGTTTCATCGATAACTTCACATCCAGCTTTTAAGAGTTGAAACATTCATAAACGTCAAAGTGTCCACTACTCAAATCGTCACCTGTGAATCTAAGATGTTTAAGAGGCATTGGCGGTTCTCCAAAGGTGTGAAATATTTGGCCATTTCGGTACACTTGAAAGCGACAACCGAACAATTCAGCAGCAGTTATCAGCAAGGAGACATAAATACCGTGGCGAAGAAAGGAAGGGAATGAAGAGACCGGAGCGACGGACAGCCTTATATGGGCAGGCAGCCAATTACGTGGAAGGCGTGGGGATGGGGGACGCAACTCCGCCTCACACGGCGACCGAGCTGCAGGCTATAGACGTATTTAAGTACGTAAATAGGATTCAGTTATGACCGTTACGCGTAGAATTTCGAAATGAAACCTGCTTAATTTTTGTAAGTAACCTGTAAGGAACGAGCCTGCCAAATTTCAGCCTTCTACCTACTGTACACGGGAAGTTGGAGAATTAGTGATGAGTGAGTCAGTGAGGGCTTTGCCTTTTATTAGTATAAATTAATTGAGGTGGTGTTGCCATACATAGTGTACAGATATCTTTTCATTGTTCCCACTCTCACCTAAGCATATGCAAACATGTGCAGGCAGTTGGACAGTAAAATACAGCATCACAAACTATAAATATATGCATCTATCCTCAGATGTTGCTTCACTTTTCAGTTACCTTTCTTGGTTGTTGCAGGATGAGCAAAGAAGAAATCCATACAGTGGTCATGTATCAAGTTGAAAACATCTGGCACAACACCTGCCACAGCAGACATCCTTCCTCCCACCTAACACACCACATCTGCAAGAGAGCAGTTTCACACATTATCTTGCCTTAGGCCTAAATTGAGCCTCATAGTCCTTTTGCTTCTTTCCATGCTCAAAAACGTTCATTCTACAATTATCACACCTTTGAACAAGCTTAAGCAGATAACTGCCTCTGTGTGGTGCAAAAACTCTAATTCTGAATGATAATTTGTACTAAACGTAAGCCATTATAGATTATTGGTGAGTGAACTCCCCACAGATCCAATGATTAAGAAAGCACACCTCCTTTACCAGAATACATGAAAATACTTTAAGCTTACTGTCTAATGAGTGATTCCATCTGGTTGCAAATTGAAGGCTTTGGGACAGGAAAACAACTTTTAATACCCTGGTAGAAGAGCAGACTAGCATGCCTTAGCACGCCATTAAAATCAAATGGTGGTAATGAATGTTAGCCTATGGGAGAAACTAACAGGAATGTGAGGAACGTCAATTCTTCTGTGATTTAATCCACTTAATCCATCCCATCCATCATCCAACCCGCTACATCCTAACTACAGGGTCACGGAGGTCTGCTGGAGCCAATCCCAGCCAACACAGGGTGCAAGGCAGGAAACAAACTTTAGGCAGGGCGCGCACACACACACCAAGCACACACTAGGGACAATTTAGGATCACCAATGCACCTAACCTGCATGTCTTTGGACTGTGGGAGGAAACTGGAGCACCTGGAGTAAACCCACAGAGACACGGGAGAACATGCAAACTCCACGCAGGGTGGACCCAGGAAGCAAACCCGGGTCTCCTAACTGCGAGGCAGCAGCGCTACCCACTGCGCCACCGTGCTGCCCCCACTTAATCCAGTTCAGTTCTATAAAGGTACCACCTCTGAAAAGTGTGCCAGTCCACCTTAGTAACCACAATTGGGCGGTTTTGAGGCACTATTAAGCCTCTCAAATGAATATCTATGGAATGCTGAAAGAAAACTGGAATTCCCACTTTTTTTTACCCCCATTGGCCATGGAATATAAACATGGGTCTTCATTCTTTGTAGAAAGCACAAACAGCCATTTTTTTTCAAAGAAGAAATCCTCTCTCACTTTATTTACCTTCTCCTTTCTTTATATTAAAGCTTATTATAATAAGTAAATATACATGCATAGAAAAAAGCAGCAAAAATATTTGAAAGATGTCATTAGCTAACAGACTGGATTTTTTAACAAATTAAAGAGTTTTGTAGTCTTTAACTCACGAGATGTTATATATACACTGAAAACAAAAACAATTGGATTAAATAAAGAGATTACATATTAAGTTAACTACAGTAAGTGCACATTTACTGTACCAAGTCCAACAAAATTCTTACATGCATGTATGTTTAGAACAGTTGACAATAATACAATACCAACAAAATAACACTAAAAGCTACAAATAACATGCAGTATATAATGTGTATTTACAATATCAGTTTGTGCTAGAACCATTAAGTTCAGAAGAACAACTGAGACTCTTTGCAAAGAGATGATTGTTAAACATTGCAAGAAAAGCACATAAGGCCTCAGTATCTTTATGTTGTATGCTTTAAAGAAATGAATAATGTGTTGAAAGACAGCTATTTTTCCACATGTATTAATCATAAGGTTTATAAATTTAAGTCCACTTATGCCCATCATATCATTACACCATGGTTGGCCCTTTCCCTAAGTGATTGTCAGCATGATGACTGTTCATCTTTCTCTCTATTCACTTAACTCACTCAGAATAGGCTCGGTAAGAGTGAGTGAGAAGGTGTGAGGGAGTGTACCTTACCATGGTCTAGATCTTTATTCAGGGTTGCTCCTTGCATTCAATGCTGTAAGGATGGGCTCCAGCCCCCTTGGCCTAGAAATGAATGAAGCATAGTTTGATAATTAATGAATAAATGAATGAATGAATGAATTAAATAAATAAATAAATCATCACTGAGATATGTCCTGACTGAAGCGGTGGAATGACAGGCATCAGGTCTGAATAGGACAATAGTTCATCATTGGACACACCACTGAACACGCAAATACAGGCACAATTAATAATGTTAATTTCAAGTCCAAGTTTGCTGTGACATACATAGAGTACAATGAAATTCTTAGATGCATCAAGGATAAATGTACAATATGTCACCACTTTCTCACCAGCATTATTAGTCAGTAGGCTGAACATGTTAGTCAGTGAAATAACTTACACTCCACATTGACAGGTATGATGCTACAATGATGAACACTGAGCTTTTCTACATGAGGTCTGTTCATGCTTGATAATGCTGTATAACTGATGTTAAACTAGCCATCACAACTGAGTTGAGGCTTTGTTCTACTGGTTCCTAGAATGCGCGAGAATCCTTTGGAAACCTGTCAGAAGTCAGGATTCATAAATGATCATATTTTAATAACCATAGGATGGGAAAAACAGAATGCTTCTGTTTGCAAGTTGACCCTGCTAGAAGGGCTATTGTTTGGTCTGCTAACTGCTGTCTGTCTACAAGAATGACATGGCAGTCTTCCAGGGAATATTCTGGTCCTATTATTTTTTTTTCTTTTATATTCTCTTCATGGAAATACTGGCCAGTAACTGCAAATTATTATGGGATGCAAAGGAAGCTGGCTTTCCTAATCCTGTCAGGGAAATGACTGTAGAATTTTCGAAGGAAGTAATGCTGGCCAGAGATATAAAAGGTTCTTTTTTTGAGCAACATATTGTTTTTGGAACTGGCAAGACAATGTCCTCAAGAACTACAGTTTTCTTTGAAAAAATATTAAGGATAAAATCATGTAGTTTTCAAAATAAACAAAACTGGAATAAAATACTGTTGCATCGACACCCTTTGGAATTTGAACAAAATTACAGCAGAGCACAAACTTTACAAAAGTGTAGGTTTTTAGTTCAAAACACAATATACTGTAATATCAATTTGGAAGGGCACACTTTCAGAAGAATTAAGAATAAGAAGGGAAGAAAACACCCTAGTGGGGCTATTGAGAATGTGTTCTCTAAAAGTGAATTTAGCATTTGTCTTGCCCAGTACAAGCTCTAGTTCTTTCAGTGTTTAGTAATCCTATTTTTCCATCCCTACATCACAGCACATTCTGTCACTTGTGAACTTTTGAGCCCCTGTCACACCTTTCAACATTGTTCAAGACTCTTAACATAGTTGTTCTTGCTCCTCTAAACTTCAGCATTCTCTCGATATTGTATTCTAACTCAGGTAAAGTGTCCACAAGTAGTTAAGACATTGAATAATAAACCCTCCCATCCATTTACTGAACCTGCTTTTTTAAATTGCAGGGTCACAGGTAGCCAGAGACTGTCCCAACAGAATTATATCCAGTGTAGGAGTGTAGGCAATAGATGGAGTAGCAGCAGTCCATCACCAGACACACTCCTACACAAGCACTCATGCACTCTTATAAGGCCAGTTCAGAGTAAATGGACAAGCAGATGAAGTGTCATCAAACTAACAGTCACTGGAGCAACCAGGTAAAGAAAAAGTTTGGTATTTTTCAAGTCGAAGATATTTCTTCACAAACATGGTATATATGCATTTGCCACGCAACATTATGTTCTAAAGTTAAACATTTTCTATAAATTTTAACAAATAAATAGCCAGTTCTGGTGTTTTATAATAGAACCTTTGGGACACAGGGTGCAACTGGAAAATATAAGCCTAAAAACATTCCGAATAAATCTTCTTTGAAGCGGCAGATAGATAGATAGATAGATAGATAGATAGATCTTTATTTGTCCCCAAGGGTAAATCTGGCTTTTTTACAGAACCTCTTTTAAAAAATAAATACAGAAATAGATATACAAGAAAATAAATAAATATACGCACACATTTTGATGTGAACAAATGCATGTTTGTGACAACAAAAGGGATCTGGAAATAATCATTTTATCACATATTCTAGCTGTTTTTCTGAAGGTAAGGGTATGTTTTCTATTTGCTTGCATGACAGAAGTGGCCTTCCTGAGAGAAATTCTCAGATAAATCTGAAAGTACATAAAAACAATACTAAGCACATGGCAGGAACATTACAATGTGATTTTGCTTTTCGAGAGGTAGCCACATCCCCTGAAAGTGAAAGGCTTGGGTGGTCTTCTTTTAAAAAATGTTAATCTCATAATATTGGTATTTTATGTTTGAATATGGCATGTATAAGCTATTTTACAATATGTCAGCAACTTTGTTATCTTGAAAAATGTATATTTTAATAATGTTTTTGGACTTTTGTTTTCTGGGCATTCTGAGCCCCATAGGCTTCATTATAAAATACCAGGAGTGGCTATGAATTTGTTTACATTTATAGAAAATGCTGAACTTTAGAACACAATTTTACATGGCAAATGCATTTAAATTATGTTTGTGAAGAAATAAGTTTGACTTGATAAACACTGAACCTACCCTTTAATATAACAAACAAGTCTTTGGGACCTGGGAAGGAGACCAGAGTTTTTGAAGGAAAATGCACATATAGAGAAAATGAAGACTACAGATGAATGGGTTGTGATTCAAATCTAGTCTCCTGGACCTTTGAGCTAGATGCACTAATCACTGTGCCACCATGTGCATAATACTGATACAGAAAAAACAAGGTGCAATGAATATTTACCAGATAAGTTAAATCAAAATAATTTTGTTAGGTTTTAATTTTCATTATTATTGTTCATGTTATAAATCTAATTTTTCCCCATGATTTTTTTACTCCAGCTATAGTATGTCACCTTGTAGGAATGAAACTATTCATGATTGGTATCTAGGCCTGATTATTTAGCCATTTTGATCTAATGACTAAGGAGTATATCTTTGAAACAGAAGGCAGTTTCACTTCCCATCAAAGGTTTACTCGATAAGACTCAGTAAATACATCAGCATGCCAGGACATTTTCTGAAATTGCTCATTCCAGTTCAAGGTCACAGAGAGCTGCAGCTTATCCCAACATCATCAAGCTCAAAGCAGAAACCAGTTCTGTAAGATTCATCAGCTTATTACTGGAAATGCTTATGCTACAAATAAAGATCTAATTTAGAGTTGCAAATAATATTATCTTTAATGTCCTCAGGATGTAGACAGGAGTGTCTGGGTGCTGGCCGATTCTAGCCATTTGATCTTTTTAAAGTGATTAACTTAATCAACATTCAA
Source organism: Polypterus senegalus (assembly GCF_016835505.1). Classification (NCBI taxonomy): domain Eukaryota; kingdom Metazoa; phylum Chordata; class Cladistia; order Polypteriformes; family Polypteridae; genus Polypterus; species Polypterus senegalus. Next base: position 73,228,657 of record NC_053170.1, on the reverse strand, counting down.
AAGAGAGATAACCATCAGTTTTCTCAAACAACCCCTTTAATGTAAATTTCACATTTCAGTTGGTTGTATATGTTAATAATTTTTTCCAGAATACATTTAAACCTGCATTAAAATGCATCTCCAGTGTTCACTTTCATTTATCTGTGCAGCACAGCACCCCACGGTTAGTAGTAACCTGCAGTTTGAATGGGAACTGGCTGCTCAAAATGACCCATCAAGAAAAAGAGAAAAATGGTTAAATTGTCAACTTGCCATAAAGAATTTTAGTGTTTTAGTATGATTCCAAAGACGTAGCAATTCATGAAGGAGATGGTAGCTTGCCTTCACACACATTACTGCTGCCACTGCAGTCACTTTTTAAAGCTGCACGGGGATGGCGACCTTTCCATGGCTTACCTGACTGCTGCCACCACTCTACACAATTCTTTTTTCATTTCCACTAGCATGACTGATGTATATGAATAGAAGACACATTTGCATTTCATTAAGTGTTAAAAGTAATTAATATCTGTTTCTGACTAACTCCAAATATGGTTTGTATGATCCATGTATTTAAACCCTTTTTTATGTGGTCAAGTACTGTCTGATCTTGATGCAGTTTAATACCAAGTGTAAACAGATATACTGAACTTTAGCTACAAAATTGTCACACGTGCCCAACTTTGTGCACTGATTTATGCTGAAGGCTGATTTCAGTCCTTTATAGCTTCTCTAACCTGCTGCAGTGTACAAACAAAGAAAAGCTGATAAAAAGGAATGGCAGTTTTAAGAGTGACGCAAGACAAAATACATAGTTGTGGAGCACAAAGAGGTAACTGTGTGAGTTGGTAAAGAAAATGTGGAGGTAGTTTGTTGATCTATTCTGGCCATCATTTGATATATAAAGTGTAATTTTTGGCCTTCAGTAAAATTGAGTTTAACACCTCTGATGTATGTAGGAGGAAAACTGGTGTACTCTGAGCAAAAACTAAAATAGACACATGAAGAATATACACATAGCACACATGCAGTGGCTGGGCTTGAATCCAGATATTAGTTTCTTACTACTGCTCTTAAAGTGTCATTGTTCTAGTACTGGATGTTTTTTTAAAAATGTGCAAAATATGTACATCAGAGGAGACAGTGTTTACTACAAGCGACACTAATGTGAGCCATTGAACAAGAATGCTGATATGCCAATGAAGAATGTATCAGTAAACTGAGGACATATAACAATCACTTTTGTATTAGAATGTGTTAACAGGCTCCAGTGCCCAACAGCCTTAAAATTAGATTATAGAGATTATTTGAATGAATAAGTGGATGGATGTCTGAAACTTTTTATCATCACCTCTTCGGAGCCTGGTGTAATGTTATGTGGTCTAGTACTGCAGACACTGCTGATAAGGATTACACTTTGTGCAGTGCCATTCACATTTTGTGTCTGGCCACTGAACCCCTAAGTAGCCATCTGCTATTTGGAAGAATGCCAAGTCGTACACAATCAATATTAATCTGCTCTGAATTGAAAATATGCATTGTTCAAGAAGGGTGTGACTCTGGTCAATTTGGGCACATTGTAATCTATTGTCCCAGCAAATAGCTGATGGAGGATCTACAGCCTCTGGCACAACTGCTGATAGATAGATCACATTTTAGCCTCTGGCTTTCCTGTGGGTTTATAAGATGGATAGTTAACAGCTTTATTAACAGCTTTATTATTAAAAAATGAGGTGTATCTAATTTTTTTCATTCTTCATTTTAAAACCTTTGCTGTTAGAAATAGCTTGTTTTATGATTTATGTTGTACATACAGTATGTTGTTCTCTTGAATTTGTATATCCTGATTTGATTTTGATATACACACTTGATTCTACCTTCTAAACGCTTCACAATACAGTAGCCAGCATGCTGGGGGCCTCACCTGAAAGAATACAATAAGTAACATTAGAGTAAAATGGCACCTCTACTGAACTACTCTCAGATAAAATCCTGCTCAAGTTAATCATTTCATTAGCAGAACAACGGCACATTTTTATCTTTGAATGCTTGGATAAACTCCAGAAATGTGCAGGCATTATTCTTCTATCCCATGCATAATTATTAAACCAAACCGGACGTTCAAGTAATAAAGGTTCTTGTTTACAGGAAATATTTAAGTGTAATAAGCATCATACTTTATTAAAATGTGACCAATGCAACAGAGCAGAGCTTTTATTTTTTTTTCCCAAAGTTTTTTATTTCTGTCAAGTCATTCACTAGAATAATATAGTAGTAGTTGAGGCAAATGTTGCGTGATCACCTTAACTAGGTACACATTTTTAAGTCAGAGGTAATGAATCTCCATGTACCAGTTATTTCTCTGTCTATCCACATTTTACATACAGGGGAAGTCAGAGAGTTTTAGGAGAACAATATACAATATAAAGGAGGAAGCCAGTTGGTCTATTACAAGGCATACTCAATCATAGTCCCACATTCTGATGTACTGTATTAATATGGAGTAGCTATTTAACCTATAATATAAACCTCAAGAATGTTGGGGAAAACCCACCAAGGTAGTGAGAAAACAGTTACCGCCCAGTGTGGCACAATGCCACATCATGTACAAGTCATCCATCAATCCATTTGCTCATCACACTCCTTCCATCTTTACAGCACCATTGAACAGTATGTCAGATGTGACTGATAGGGGGCGCTATCACTCCCTTGAGCCCTCAGATCAAACGTCAGACACCGGGTAAATGTCCAATTATCGACTTTATCATAACACAACAGTGCACAAAGCACCCTCCTTTCCTCAATACTCATTAAATAATTCACAATACTACAATAAACCAATCATCCACTCCCAGACGCGTTGCCACCCTTCCACCCAGCTCAGCTTACTCATCTGAGATTTCCCAGAGTCCTTTATAGTCCCTGACCCGGAAGTGTTTCCAATCCCCCAGTCCATGTGATCTCCTATCACTTCCGGGTCCGGAAGCATGTCATTCCTCTTGTCCATGTGACTCTGACGTACTTCCGGGGTGTAGGGCCAATAGTCTTTGTTCCTCCCTGCAGCGTCCTCTAGCGGCCCCCATGGTATCCAGCAGGGCTGTGGATAAAAACTCCATTGTCCAGGAATCCCTGCTGGTCTTCGGGGCACCTCCATGCTGCAGGGAGGGCTCCATCTGGTGGCCTGGGGGTATTGGCCGGGATAAACAACCTGCCATATGCCACATAGTCCATTGCAGAGTACATGCAAGCACAAACTCACATTCATGTGCGTGGGGTCAATCAACCTAACACTTATTCCCATATGTTGAACAAAAACTGAAGTACTCCTAATAAAGTTAATTGGCTTAAGAGGCTGACGTGGGATGTGAACCCAGTTTTATACACACCATCCTTTTTTAACACTATTTGAAAGTGATGCACATATTACTACAACATAAACAAATTCAACTAACATAAATCCATCATCTATTTATATCTTCAACTGTCTTCCCACTCTATCCAGCTCCTTTATTAAATTTTTACCAGTCACATCTGCATTTGTCAATGACCTGCTTTATAAGAGGTGGCCTACTACCTGTGTACTGGACCTCATCCCCACCACACTTCTTAAATCCTGCCTTCATGCCATAATCCTGACTGTTACAACAATAATAAATACATCCCTTGACACCAGTTTTGTGCCAGCCACTTTTAAAATCACTTCTGCAACCCCAGTGTTAAAAAAGTCTGGTCTTGATTTTGACAGTCTTAACAGTTTTCAGCCTATTTCTCACTTACCTTTTCTGTCAAAAGTTCTTGACTGTGTTGTAGCCTCCCAATTCACCAAGTACTTAACTTCAAATAATTTGATGGTACCTTTTCAATCTGGTTTCAGTGTGCAGCACAGATGTGAAACTGCTCTTCTTCAGGTAACCAGTGATTTGCTTATGGCAACAGACTCGGGACAAACCAGCATATTTATTCTGTTAGATCTTAGTGCAGCATTCAACACTGTCAGACATGATATTGTGCTGTCCAGAATGGAGAACATGTCTGTCACTGCCCTCCAGTGGTTTATACTTCACACTACGCGACAGATGCTCCAGTGGACGCTGCTGCTACGCAAGTGTCATACTGTTCATACCTGCACGCGTAATTTACGTAAATCTGGAAAATTCCACCATGTGGCAGTGGGAGATATCATCATGGTGAGAAAAGGTTTGGCTTCGCTGTGTTGAGAATTGCCTGAAACAACTATTAAATTCCAAGGTTACCTTGCTGCAATATCTCTGAAAAGGATTTTTTTAAATAGATTTTATTATAATCATTCCATACAGATAGATCCATTTCTACAAAAAATACAATTGAAAACAAAACAACCCAACCCCCACCCCTGAGAAAGAGATCATGGCTAAGGAAGTAAAACTTAAAGCTGGTCAAAATACATAAATTGATGAGTTTAATAGGCAGATAAAAAAAAAGAAAAGAAAGAAAAAAAAAAAGAAATGCGAAGAGAATTATTTCCTCAGTGCTTTAAGAGCTTATTCTAGAATATTATTGATTAGATCCTGCCAGGTTTTGAAAAAGGATTTTTAATGACTAAATCCATCATTCTAGGGATGCGTCCATTCCTGCAAGCATCGGGCGCGAGACAAAAACAATCTCTGGATTAGCCATAAGCTCATCACAAGGTGAACACAAGCACACACATACACATACATTAGTGTCATTTTAGTGTCATCAAATTCCCAAACCTTCATGTCTTTGGAAGGAAACCGGCGCACACTGTGGAAACCCACCAGGAAAACATGTAAACTCCAGGCATTGAACACAAGGGACGTGACTCCCTGTGAGGCAGCCTATGCCACCACATGTGTAATTATTATCAGTATTCATTATTTAAATGAAGTTAACGAATTATCTGTAAAATGTAACATACATACTTTAATGCATTTCATCATGAAAGTGATATCAAGTGTACATCTAAGGATTCTAAATGTGCAGACAGTTGGAATATCATAAATGTAATGTGTTCTTGTGGTGATTGCTGCTGTCAGGTCAGGAGGAAGCCCCGGAAGGACGTAGCGATTAACAACTGGTTTGGTTTAAAGATGATGTTTACGATGGTGTACTTTAATGACAAAGTAAACTACGAGGTTAAAGTGGACATTTTGAGATTAAACCTGAAATATCCACTTTAATCACAAAATAGACCTTTTCACCATGTCCTTCATTTTTTTCTCTGTGGCTCAAATACGCTGCCGTACATTCTGATGCTGTTGTGAAAGTGCAAAAAAAAAAAAAAGACGGCACAGAAGATGGTATGTGAGAACTTTAAAATGTATCGTGTCATTACGATGGGGAATATGCAATGGTTTAATATAAAAGCACCACAAGTGCATTTGTATATCGGCATTTTTCTTCACCACATCGAACCATTCATAAAAAATCAAAGCATGCACATCAGTCCCAGAGGATCCTGAAAGTGGCTTTTTGTCACATGTAGATAGTAAACAGAGACCTTGACGTCACATTCTGACTTTTATCACACTGCGACTCCCAACTTTTTGCTGGTACTGCAACTTGCACACACGTCACATTAATTTCTGAGGATGTGCTCAGAGGACGTATCAAATGAATGCTGGGAACGTGTGGCAGCCACGATGCAGCCATGACCTCTATGTCCAGATGCACAGGATAATTTGTGTATGTGTGTTACATCATAAATCATGTGATTTGTTCAGGCATTTCTCTTCACAATGAATTTAGTATTATACTCTGGTTTATTCTTTCTTTAATTCTGTTTAATGCTTTTGTATACCAAGTATTTATTTGTTTATTGTTCTAAGCAGATATTATTTTGTTTTAAGCACCTTGAGCAAGGGAAAGGTGCTATATAAATATATAGATAAATAAAATGTATTATTATTAGTAATAATTACGAAATTGGCATATAAGCAGACCACACAATGATTGGGCAATTGGTTTTTAAAATTATTAACTTGAGGTTTCATGTCCATCTCCTATAGTCTAGACCAGTGTTTCTCGATGTTTATGGTCTCGCAAACAAATTCTACCTGTTTAAGTTTACTCATGAACCAGAAATTGTTGTTTAAAGCACAAAGGTAAGAGAGGGCAGGATATTCCCATTGGTGAAATGAGTAGCTATGAGAGAACCCACCGCTGGAGGAGATCAGTTTATTAAAGTCATTTAAAAATACACTAACGTATGTAAAGGTAACTGACTAAATCCCAGTATATCAAACAGCTTCAAAGCAAATCAACAATATTTTGAAATAAGGTATAACAAGAATGCAAATGATAAATTTGTACAAAGAGACAGCAGTCCTGTAGCAGCTAAAATTTACTCCAGTAGCCCTGGCAGGATAAAGTTATGTTTGCTGTAATTTGTTATTCACATACAGTAGTATCTTGAACTCTGAATTAGTCTAAGTAGGCATAATCAGCCTGGTTAAACTACACTTCGCAGATTTTAAGTATATAGTCTACCTGGTTTTTTGGTTTAATATCTGGTGTCTGAATTAATATAAGGAACTATGAATGGGGTATTCATTATCATATGACTGTCCACAGTTGGTAAAAATGTTTGTTTCATGTGTTGATTCTGATGAATGTACTGTATCTTAACTCTTTCTTTGATATGTTACATTAATTGTAATTATGTTTTGACTGTTTATTTTTCATATTGCAGTGTGTGTTTGTTTTTTTATAACAACAAATAAAATTAAATTTAAAGTAAAAAAGAAGAAAAGGATTCCTGGCTAGCTAAATTTGGAGAAATAACAAATCAGTAGAAATCACTAATACCTGAGATACAGTAAATCACATAAATCAATAATAGCTAATGTTTGCTGTATAAGAAGGAAATCAACCAGTTGTTGACAATATTTTATCATTGTACTTGATAGTTATGAGGTTATGGGACACAAATCTGAGATTTATAGGGGAAAGCATGTAATGCCAGTATACTCTGAGGAAAAAGGACTTTGATACATGTTATTGTTTGTTCACTAGTATTAATTTTATTAGCTATTACTGATTTATATGATTTATCTTTATTAGCTATTATTGATTTATGTGATTTATCTTAGGTAGTAATTATTTCCATTGATTTGTTATTTCCCCAAATTCAGCTAGCCAGGAAATCTTTTACTTCTTTTTAGTCTGTATTTAATATACACATGTTTTATACACATTGGGAATCAAGTTACAGTAGGAAACTGGTCCTTACAGTTTTTGTGGGACTTTAAGAAGTCCCAAAGGGGGGAATGTAGAAGAATATTTTTAGGATAGCATGGCATTCATCTTAAAGAAATAGCATAAAGGGTTAATAAATGTTGGAATCCAGATAAAGATGAAGTGAACAACAAAATGTACTGAAAGATGAGTAACAGATGACTAAGAAGTCAGCAGATGTCCTCTAAACAACCAGAATGGACAATTGTTAAATGCACAGAAATTTCAAGGGTGGTGGCTCAACTCAAGGGTATAAAGAACCAACAGAATATAATAAACTTATATTTTATATGTCATTTAACTGTACACCGACGAACCAACCAGAGTAAATGTTTGCATTGATTGACATTGTGTGTAAATTCAACAGTTTATAAAATGAACCTGTACTCTTTGTTTCTGTGATCATTCTGACCATGCTGTAACATTTGAAGAATACCCCCTCTAAAGAATTTTGCTAAGGAGTAATTAAAAGACACATTGAACATCTTTTCTCCTGCCTGATTAGTGATTTGTCCTGTTAGATGAGGTTTCTTTCTTTAATAAGATTTTAAATTTTTAACACACCTTATGAGCTTAAAACATGATGGTGGGCCAAATTCCCTAAAAAAACACCTAGTCCTTGACTCATTTCTCAATCCAAGTAAATTAAATTTGAAAAAAAAAAAAAATCACAACACTAGAAAAAATTTTACTAAGAGATTATATTATAACATTTTATATAGTCTTAACTTTTTCTATGTTTTGAGCCTATGGTCACCAGTCTATTTGAAATATTGAAAGTAACCAATTGTGCAGGTCTTTATAGATCTGAAAGATCTATAATTGCCTAAATGAAAAATGTGAAGTTTTGTTAATAAATGTAAATTACTCTTATGTAACATATTTTTTCAGATGGGGTGAAGAGTGGGGACTCAATGGAGAGACTCTTAAATACTGGGTAAGATTCTCACATTTGTTACCTGAAAGTTGTATTTTAAATTAAATTGATCTCCTGGACTTTGTGAAACTCATAAGGATCTTGATCACCTTGTACTTATGGCTAAGTTTTCTAACATTATTTTATTGTTTCTTAGTGTACTACTGAAGTCAGTCTTTTTAAAATATTTTATTGTTTTTTAAGGAATTGATTACAATGAGTACATGTCAGTAATGTATGCAACACTCCCATCTTACAAAATATATATATATTTATATATATATATATATATATATATATATATATATATATATATACTGTACATATACCAACCAATAAATCCAGAGAGTATAGAAAGAAAGAGGAAGGCACTCCTTGAAATTCTCACTGAAAGAAGATGAAGTGATGGAAAGGTTAGCAAAGATCCAGCATTCTTGATTAATTAAGACATCATTGACTATTGCCTGGCTGATTCTAACAACATTTTACGAGTGGTTTCATAAAGTGCATTTAACCTTTTCCAATTTAAATAAAACAAAACATCCTGTTTCCAATACACAATAATTGATAGGTAAGGTGAAGAGCAATATAAACAATGTGCTTGGAATTTAGCATAGTTTATCACAATATATTCAGGATTAAGCACTAATGTGTCAAATATTCCAGTAAGTTGATTTAGGTATTACTGTGATTCTAAGGCTGCCTGTTAAATAAACAAAACCTTTATTCCAATCAGATCACAGTGGAGACAATGGGGATAACATCATTTAAAATTAAAATCTTAACGTCTGTATGTTTTAGAAAGTAACATCAGTCCTTTATTTATTTCACTTTATTTATGTGTGCTTCTGTAGGTAATATTTGTATAAATTCCTTCTTCATTGTTTTTGTAGATGGCAGCCAACTCTTGGGGAAAGAACTGGGGAGAAAATGGTTATTTTAAGATTGCCCGAGGAGAGAATGAGTGCCAGATTGAAGCATTTGTCATTGGCGTATGGGGTCATGTCACCATGGAGGATATGCATCACCACCATAAATGAGCCAGCAGTGAACAGCTATTACAAAAACCACTCAAAGGCCAACTACACACCTTTCTTGGACCACTGTGTTGTTTTCAAAATGCAGCAAAAAACTCAGGATCTTCTAAAACACCAATTCCAAACATGTGAAGATGTCTTTTGTTTTCTGTATCTAGGAGTTCAGCCTTTTTTTATTAATGTAAAAGCTATATTTAATAACCATTCCGAATAGATGTCTGACTTTCTTCAGTGGGTTGACAAGGGTGGTTTGATATGAATTTTTGCAGATGCTCAGATTTTGACTGCCTATTGGTTTATAATGGGAATTAATGCAGTTATTAAGGGCTGTTCCACAGTCACAAACAGATTACTACAAAGTAATGCTAAGTTCTGTAAGACAGTCCACCAAGTTGTGGGCTCTGCAACCTTCCTTTAGTATTGTGACTAAAAGATATTCATCACTGTATTGGCTAATACGTTTCAGCCTTGAAATGTGCATCCCTACTGGGTAAACACTGGCAGAGTATCAGTAGGATCAAAGTTTGTATTTGTGAAGAGAACTGGGATGGGAAGGGAGAGTTTGAAATGGTACTCTCACATTGGCTTTAATGGCTGGGACCTTAGGAGTAATAAAAATGTGTGAATAAATGTGTGATAGTTGTACTGTACATAAACCATTCCACCTCCTTGTCAAACCAAGAAGATTTCTTTGTTTAATATATTCTAAAAAGTCTTAAAATATATTTTGTCTGCTTAAATTTAAATCTATTTTTTTATTTTGTAAGACTGGGCTATGTAAAGAAGCATGTGATTCTTGGAAACATTCTAATATAAGAGTCACGTTAAGTCCTTTCAATGCAAAGGTGAACCATAAAAAATGAAAAAAAGCCAAAATGGAAAGATGTTATTACCTGAAAGTTAGGCCCTCTGGTCTGATAAAACAAAATCAAAACCTCTCTAATTCCACATTAAGTCTTATTATATCTGCTAAATAAAATTTGCCATCAATGTGCAAACCTTAAATAGTGTCTTTATCATTTGAAGACTCAGTGCTAGGTTTTATATGGTGATCAGTGAATCAAAAGCCAAACCCATTCTCTGACTCTCTTATTTGAAAAAAATTAATCCAACATTCACAGTCACCAGGCTTTTGTTGATACATTAAAGCATTTTTATATTTGTGACTTAAGTAATTAATAACTCCGGTTTTTCCTCCAAAATGCTAATTATTGAATGACTCAAAATGCATTAAAAATCTCAACTGTCTGCCCTACAATTAACAGTGTTTTTACTGTTGACATTAATCCAGTTTTGCAGTCATGAAGAGGCTCAGACTGAATGTGCAGTTACTGTAAGGCAGGAGTCAAGCCTGTCTGGGATGCATAAATCTATTCTGAGACAATCTAACACTGGTGAATACTTGAAAAAACATCTGGGCAGACCAAGCAAAACACCAACAAGTATTGACCCAGGCCATGACTTACATCACAAATAGCTAAGGAGCAAATATGGCATAACCAAAGCAGCAAGTGTAATTTTAAAAGGTAATTTTGAAAAGTGAAGATTTGCATAAATGTAAACAGGCGTTCTTTTCTATCTACAATGTGGAAGTCACACTGTTACCCTAGACTGCTCTAGCAGCACTGCACCATTGGTTTTAGCTTTGCAGAACAAGGAAAGAGAGCTTTATTTTCCCTAAACAGCTTCTTTCTATTTCTAGAGCAGCCAATTTTAAGAAAAGAAAAGAACCATAAATACCACATTAAGCTTGTATATGAAATACAATATGTCTAACATAATTATAGTTACTGGCACAAATGATAACTTAAACCTGTTTGTTTCTAAGGGCTGAAAAAGGCAGAGAATGGCTTTATAAAATCGGCCTGCTATTAACAAACTCTGGTACTGACAGCCTTGGGACAGAATTTCAAGATCAGCAACAACTGATGGCTTTGTAATAGTCTAAGTCCCTAATTTCTTTGCTTTTATCCTCAGTATAACAATTCCTGAAGCACTGTAAAATGGGTTACACTTTATAACAGATACAACCTATACTTCTATTTTTTTCCTACATGAAGTTGCAGTCCACAAAATCCAAGTAAAGAATCAGAATACTTTGCCTCTCACCATATTTAAACAAGTTAATTCTTAACCCAAACCACATATTCAGCTTTTTAGAATATACTCCTTATTATTACTTTTTCTACATTAAAGCAATTACAATAGATTTTTAATGCATCTAATTCTTAATTAAGTCCAGAAAATGGGAAAATGAAGTATATTTATAAAATGCTCTGTTTTTTCTTGAAACTGTAAATTTCATGTGTTCCATTTTCAAAACAATTTTCTAAATTCTGTCCAATGCAACATGGTGTCCTCTAGATCTCTAAGAAAAGGTCATTTGATTTGCTCCTTTCAATTAGCTTCAAAGGAAACACCACTAAGCTACTGTATATGTCTCATTTACTGTACATGTCCCTTAAACATGCTCTGTTGGTGTACATTTAGGAATTCATACAATTAGCACCTGGAAGGAGGATAAATAAGCCTTTATGCTACTAATTTATGAGGATGAGCTTGGAAAATAATATTACAGAAAAGCTCAATTTGATATTAGTTTAGTGGAAAAGCAATCAAATTAATTTTCCACTCCTATCAATTGACAGATCAATGTGCAATGGTTAGTGATGCTGCCTCATGGTTTGAGCACCTTGGGCCTGCATCCTGTGCTTGGTCACTTTCTGTGTAAAGTTTATATATTCTCAGAATGTTGGAGTATGTTTTCTTCTCCTAGTACTTCAGTTTTCCACCAATATTCTTAAGGATGGGCTTGAGGTTAACTGTCAACTGTAAATTGGCTCTATATACGTATGAGCATGAGTAGGCACTGTGATGGCCTGGTGCCTTATACAGGCCTTGAACTTGATGCTTTGGCGACTCTGAGTTAGATGAAGTGCGATTGAAAAAGTGTTATATTAGCTTTCCAAGCTTTATATTTTGTCTGTTTAAAATAAAAACAAGTAGAAATTTAAATACCGTATTTAATATACAAGGGGGAGTCAAGCTAAAGTTAGAAAATGGGATTTATTAGAAAATGAAACAAACCTTAACAAAACTGATAATGTCAGCAAGCAACTAAAAGGTACTGTCTTGTCCTCGCAACCACTCGTGCACTGCTTTCTTCACGTCATCATCTGTCTTGAATTGACGACCAACCAGATGTTTTTTTAGTGGTCCGAAAAGGTGAAAATTACGTGGTGCTAAATCTAATGAATAAGTTTCTCCAGACAAGCCTTGGTGTTCTTAGCAGTGTCTGGGCAGGAATTGTCTTGTATCGTTTGGATCGAATAGCAGGCTTCACATTCGTCTTCAGCAAGTCACAGTAGCTTGCACTAGTGACTGTAGCACTCCTCGGCATGTAGTGTTCGACAGGAACTTGGTGCACAAGTGGTTGCAAGGACAAGACAAAACCTTTTATTCTACTGAAATCCAGTGCATTGAGAAGTGTGCAGATTACATTGAGAAATGACATTATCAGTTTTGTTAAGGTTTGTTTATTTTCTAATAAATCCCACTTTCTTACTGTAGCTTGACTCCACCTCAAATATCACAACTCATCATTTCCTCTTTAGCTAATGTTTCCAGAATAATAATACATTTGACGGTTGTCAAGTGATACTCTGTAGTTACTCAATCTGAGTATCTTTTCTTCTTTGTGAGGAAATATGTCTTACAATTCTGTAAAATTTAATCTTGAGCTGTTTGACATGTCAGCTCTATATTCATATTCAAGGGCTTGCTTCAGAACTGAAGATGCAGTCCACAACAAGCAACTAAAACATCACATTAGTCTGCTCTTCTCTTATGTTCTGATTAAAACATGGAGACTTAAAATGCACATGGTATTCTAGATAAGTCCTCACAAGAAGTTTATACAGATAAAATACAACCTGTTTTAACTTGAACACCACACAGCATACTACACAACTCAACATCTAATTGGCATAATTAACCGTGGACTTCTAAATTTTTGTTATATAGTGTAGCGTCTAGAACCAAAATTCTAAAATGTTTTATTTTCCTAACATTGCACTCCCTGCTTATAGATTTTTATACTTATTTACATCTTACCTAAAAAAGGGACCCAAGTTGCCTCGAAAGCTTGCATATTGTCATCTTTTTAGTTAGCTAGTAAAAGGTGTTATTTTGGTTGACTTTACATCCATAATGGCTAACATGGTACAACACCTGAGTACTACATGAAATTTAATTTCACACAATCTGAATACATCTTACTTTTATCCTCTGTATGATTAGAAGGTTTTACTGAGTCTTGACTTAAGTTTAGAGTAATTGTTGTGGGAGACAGGCATGTCCATAAGCATTTTTGGGATTAACCAGAGAAAAAACAATGGAATGGAAAGCTGTAGTCAAAATTACACAGAGAAAATTTACGTCAAAACACATAAGTCAAATAAAAAAACAGAAGTCAAAGGTTTCCCTAACAGATAGTTATTTATTTTTAGCCTTCACTTTTTTACTTTAAAGTTTAGATGCCTGCTGAATACAGGTAGCTATTATATATTTGTAACTCCATTAGGTCACAGATCACATAGCATCAAGTTCCTAGCGACCATTCAGCATTATACGTGTGAAGCGCACACAAACGTGCATGAGGATTATTGTGAGCTCAGTAAAACCAGGAAAAGATTAAGCAGTAAATAGCACAGTTACAATACAGAGAAAGCCAAACAAAACTGAGTAAGCGGTAATGCAGTAAAAAGAGATCATACTCAGAACACAAATCCCAGGCAAAGATTACTTGATTGAAAAATAATTGCCTCTAAGAACATTAAAGGGTTTTGTTTCCATTGTGCGTAAAGGCAGTGTGTGATTGTCTCTGTATTTATACTGTCACTTCCCCTGACATCATCAGTGTGACAATTGTAGTCACTTGACAAACTACCTAGGCATTATGTAAACAGAGAAAGGCAAGACAGATAATGAAAATAACCTTTTATTTAGTAGTGAAATAGTGAAACTAACCCCAGAAATTGATTTTTATGTGTTCAAACTTGAAAATAGACAAAAACATGCAATATTTGGAATCTGCCTTTCAGTAAATTCCTGTGTCTTTTATTAGCAATGGTGCTCTTACTCTTGTTATGCATGCTGTACTAAGTCAGGAATCTGACATCAGTTTTTCAAATGGATGCATACCTTAATTGCAGTTATATTTTTGGGAAGATTCTGCCACCATTTTGGTTATTTATGGGTGCCATTGTTTTGTGTCTCCTGTCATAAGGGGCGTGTCCTCAGTGGTCATGACCTTCTGATAATAATGTGACAGGTTAAAGGTTATCTTTCAAAGAACTTCTTAACCCAAATTTGTGGATAGCAAAACCTTTCCCAATTTTACTTTTCACAATTGCAAAACTCTTTTACATCAGTAATTAATGAATTAATATAATGAGTCTGTTTCTTACTTTTCATGTAAATTATTTATATACATTAACAACTAGTTGATTCTAAACATTGGCCCCTCTCCTGGACCCCAATTGATTTAATCTGATTTAATATCAGCCATTGATGAAAAAGATTGTTGATGCTGGACTCTTAAGCACACTAAGCAATGATTCCTTGCTGTTTGTAGTTTGTTAACTAGTTTCTTAGGGGGCACATCATTGAAAAACTTTTATTAAGTTCCTCCATCTAATTTTCCATTGCCTGGTCATGAGGAGCTACATCTGACATGGGACTAGGGCTGTCCCCCAGCTTTGGCAGGATAGAATTCCAGTCTACCATCGGACACACTTGCACTGCCTGACAACCACCCATGTCAGGCCAGCACAGAGTCATTCATTTATTTAAAATACTCATTTTTGGTATCTGAGACTAAAAGAAATGAAGATAAGAAGAACTTGCACGCTCCATACAGACAGTGACCAGACCAAGATTTAAGCAAGAGTCTTGATGCAGCAAAATTAACCGCTGTGTTGCTACATTTTGAAAATCAATCCACTTTAGGGCCGTTGTCTACTTTTGGTGATTCCTCTTACATTTGTACTGTCATTTTAAACAGAATCTTCCAGTCTAAATTCCTGAGGATGGACTATAAGTACACTTTTAATGCTTAATTTTAATTGCAGTAATTAATTTAAACAGACTCTAAAACATCCATTTTGTTTATCTAAAATGTTATTGATGCAAAGTTAATTAAACCGACATTTACAGTTTAAAAATATAGTTTTGAAGGCAACTAAATTATCCATGCATCCATTTATTCCCCAACCTGCTTAACCTAGTTTGGAGTATACTCAATCACGCATACCACAATCCCAATTTCTGAAGATTCACCCCACAGCCCTACATCTTGAAGATTCATTTATCCATGTACAGTACCCGCTTGGTCCAATTCGGTTGTGGGAGCTGCAGGGCAGTAGCCAGTCCAGACCACTTCATCCTTTTAAAGGCAAAACCATACGTCTCTTCTCCATAGAATGTCTTATATTGCCAAACACTGTCCCAAGAACTCAATAAATCAAGCACAATTGCAACAAGTCAATTGCGATCATATTATTTATTGTGGGGATCACAACACATGCAAGCCACATACACCATGTTAACACAAGTGGGTCAGATGAGACCATTTGCCCTCTGGAGGCACACACTGTATAATGTTACCGTACTTCAGCAAAGAATGGCAGTGGAACCAAAAACTAATGCAACAAAACTGCCCATTAACTAAATTCCTCAAACACTGTTCCTTCCTTGGCAATTAAAAGTCCTTGTAGAGATGATCATCACAACCATCTAGACTACCCTTCATTGTCACCAGCAAGTCTTTACAATTATGTTCCTCATGGGACCTGCCTTCTGGCACCAGGTGCTGATATACCTGTATAGGGTGGTCCAGATCTAATTATGCAGATCCAGATTGTCTGGATCACTTTGATTTATGCGGGGATGATTCCAGTTCAGCGTGAAGACAATTCTTCATGTCGTCAGTTTGCACACTTCTTGATGGCCTGGTATTTTTTGGGTGATTTTCTATGTAATAAACTTAATAAGTTATAGCGTAATAAAAATTGCATAATTAGATCTGGAGCACCCTATACTGTTCAATGGTAAATTAATATATTGGTATGAATATGTATGTCCATGTTGTTTAAGTCAAACTCGTATTTCTGGTATCAGAACGGTTGCAGCAGGTCTCACCAACTATACTCAATACAAAACAGTGGGAGACAAAAACAGAATTTATTCAGATTGCATGCTCATAAAAGATGCATTAATGTTCTAAATAAAAATGAAACACACACTGAAGTGGGAGGTACACTTTAGAAGATGACTAATGATAAAATATTATTTCAAGCTAACCTGTGCATTCTTTCCAAATGAAATATTGTGGAAAAAAATACACAAATAAAATCATCGCAATGGCATTTCTTAAATATCTACATGATGAATGGCAGAACTTATATTTAGTTGATCCTTGTACAAGCTTGCTGGATTTGCATATTTCTCAGCTAACTGAAGTGAGACAAGTCCAATATACCAGTGGAGTAGGAGATCAGCAAAAGCCTTTAGAAATGAATTTCAAAGTGGGGCTTCTAGTAAATATCTAAAATAATATCATTTTGGCATTAGACAGGAACTCATCCTATATGACGTGCCAGTCTATGGGAGAAAACACCAGTCCACATATGCTGCATAATCCTATTTTGGGTCTAGAAGTGTTTGTGCCTATCTCAGCAGCATGGGCAATATGGAAACCAACAGTGGATGGAGAACCAGTTGAGCACAAAACACTCCCATACACTCCCTTGGTGTGAGGAACCAGCTCACTCTAATAGTAGAAAAAGTTTGTCTCCATGACCCTAGCAGAACAATTTCTTAAGTGGTACTCACATATCTGTTGGCAGGTTCACTAGCAGTTAACAACTCTGAAACAGACGATTGTGTTCAGTTAATGAATAGAAGATGAACAATTTCAGATACAAAAGGCTAGCCACTCTAATTGAAATGGGGAGAAAGTCTGCATACCCAACATTGACTGGAAATTAGATTACATAATCACAAAGAGGAAACCATCAGTATTACTGAAGGTCACGGAAAGCAAGTGAATAGAAATAAATTGTTTTGAGCAGTTCAATTGTAGAAGACTCCTTTCTGTTGTGGTATATGGCCGGCCATTCATCCCGGCCAATACACCCAGGCCGCCAGATGGAGCCCTCCCTGCAGCATGGAGGTGCCCCAAATGCCAGCAGAGAATCCTGGACAATGGAGTTTTTATCCACAGCCCTGCTGGATACCATAGAGGACGCTGCAGGGAGGTAAAAGGATTATTTTCCCTACGGCCTGGAAGTGCTGGATAAGAAGAACAGGAGTTTATTTACCTGACCCGGAAGTGCTGGATAATCACATGGACTGTGGGCTCAGAAGCATTTCCGGGCCAAGGATTATAAAGGACTCTGGGAAATCCCAGACAGAGGAGCTGAGTTGGAAGGAAGGGAACACGTGTCTGGGAGAGGAGGATTTGTATTATTGATTATTGTGGATTTATTGTTTATGAATATAGTGGAGTGGAGGGTGCTTTGTGTACATTATTGTAGTAATAAATTTAATTATTGGACTTTTATCTGGTGTCTGGCGTCTGATCTGAGGGTTCAAGGGGACGACAGTGCCCCCTATCTGTCACAATGTAATGAGGTAAAGAGTTCCACAAGCAAGGAGCAGCAGCTGCAAAAGCCCTGTCCCCCTTAGTTTTACACTTGGTATGAGGGACAACAAAAGACAATTGACCAGAAGATCTAAGCACTCTAGATAGCTGATGTAAAGCACACAATTCAGATAAATAGGCAGGAGCAAGCCCATGTAAAGATTTAAAAGCTAGCAACAAAAATCAATTCGAAAACTGACAAGGCAGCCAGTGTGAAGAAGCTAATATTGGAGAAACAGAATCAGACTTTCTTGCCCCAACCAGAAAGCGAGCGGGAGCATTCTGGACCAACTGTAACCTGCATATTAGGGATTTGCTAATCCCAGAATACAGCGAGTTGCAGTAATCAAGGCGAGAAAAGGTAAAAGCATGAGTAGCTTTCTCAAAATCCCTAGAAGATAAAAATTGCTTGATCTTACCTAAAAGACGAAGCTGGAAAAAGTAATTCTTGACTACAGAGTTAATTTATTTCTCAAAAGAGAGGTTCATGTCAAAGATAACACCAAGATTGCAGACTTGAGGTTTGCAAAAGACAGAGAAAGAGCCGAGAAGTCCGAGACCAATTTGGGCTTTAGCCGATGGACCCACTATACGCACCTCTGTTTTATTTTGATTCAGATCAAGAAAAGTATTAGCCATCCAGGATCTTAGTTCAAAAATACAGTTGTGCAGTTGATTCATTGCAGAGTTGCAGATGGGAATATAAACCTGTGTATCGTCAGCATAGCAGTGAAAAGAAATGTAAATTTTTCTAAAAATAGCTCCAATAGGGGGAAGGTATATAGAGAATAAAATAGGAACTGTTTCCTTTAGGGGCAATAGCTCCCTAATTGGAATAAGTTATTTGAAATTGTGGCATTTTAAGCAACCAGAAACAATATAGATATAATGTAAAGGTGATATCCCTCCCATAGTGATATGGCGGTAAAAAATCACATAAGAGAAAAATAACTTAGCTTTCTTTAATGACGATTTACGCGGCATTACAGATGGGAAGCCATGAAAAACTTTATCAAGGTGGGATCTTGATAAATACAGTCTGCCATCTTTCGTCATTGCACTGAAAGGATTTTCCGGACGGATGATGATATCATCCATCCATCGGCTTCCAAGTGTTTGACTGCTTGTCCACGTATTTATACTATCTTCTCCACGTGTAGGCCCTTCTTTGGTTTCCAAACAAGGAAAGGAAAGGATTCAATTTCATTTCTAAAATACAGGAATAGTACAATGCCTATTTTTGCAGTTGTCCCCTTCATTCTGCAAATGCTAGTAGTTTCTAAATGCTGACTAGCCCCTGTGTGCTAACTTTGGCCTGCACATGTGAATGAATTTATAAAATAATGTCTTGTACAGAGCACAGTGACATTAAACTTACATTCGTGTTACAATCCACCTATTGTCACTGGATCTGTGACAAAACAATCCCCGAGGGTCTTATCTACAAAGCAAAAGGTACTCGATCCCCCTTCAGAGTGTAGACATTTCAAGAACATTTCTGGAAATGTGAAGTGTAGTGCCACTATGGCTCCTGTTTCATTTATTTAATATACCAGCATAAATATTAACAATGATAAATTACAGTACATTTGGACAGTTAAATTTAACATGGTATTACTAAGTAGTGATCATTGTATCTCACCAGTGGTGCAGGTGGAGATCTCCTGTTATGTCTTACATAATCAGGGATATCTAAATACCACTGAGTCCATGCAGTGGATATCATAGCCTCAGATTACATTATAAATCTATATAGCATCTTGATGAAGGACCCAAAATGGATCCCTGAGGAACACCACATTTAAGAGGAGCAGTAGACGAAAAAGAGGAATTTAAAGTCACTGAAAAGTGTCTACCAATTAGATATGACCTGAACCAGTTAAGAACAGCCCCTTTTAGCCCAACAAGATGTTCAAGCCACAACAGCAATATCTCATGTTGAATACTGCCAAAGGCAGTGGACAGGTCAAGGAGGACAAGGACTGCAGCGCCACCTGAGTCAGTAATAATAGAGATGTCATTGAATACTTTAAGGAGGGTCATCTCAATACCAAGATAACGCCTAAAGCCAGATTGGTAGATCTCAAATAAATTATTGGAGTGAAGGTGATAAATCAATTGATTATAAATAATTCTTTCTAATATTTTAGCCAGAAATGGCAACTGGGAAATCGGGCAAAAATTGCCTAAAACTCCGGGATCTAATTCTGCCTTTCTTTACACAGGGGAGCACCACAGCATGTTTAAAAAATGAGGGTACAGATCACTCATTAATAGAATAGTTGATAATGGCTAGTAAAGGAGGACCCAAAACGTCAAAGGCTTCCACTAAGAGGCGTGGTGGTACAATATCAAGAGGAATGAGAGTAGGTTTAAGGGTGTCAATCGTACTTTTTAACTACGAAAGTGAGACAAGATCAAAAGATTCCATGACAATGCCATGATTAACAGCAGAAAGTTAATAGCCAGTTGGAACAATAACACAGTGGACTGTATCAATTTTACAGACGAAGAATGAAAAACTGCTCACATGAAAGAACAGTACTAGTTAATCCCGTCACAAAATGAGGGTCAATGGCTGCATTAATTGAATTAAATAAGACCCTTGAATTCTTAGAATGACAGGATACTAAATCAGCAAAGAAATCTTGTTTAGCTTTCTTAACTGCAACCTGGAAGTTGAATAGAGAAGTCCTAAAAATCTGCTTAGAAAAAATCAGTCCATCTTTTGTCCAACACTGTTCCACAGTTTGACAAGCGTGGCGTAACAGTCGCGTAGCTTCATTTAGCCAGGGAGCAGGTCTTCCTTTATTGCAGCATATTTTGAATGGAGCAATTGAGTCTTAAATCGTTTTACAAGAAGAATTTAATTCTAAAACAGAATCATCAATACCATCATGAATATGGTTTTAAAATTGGATATAATAGAAGAATTTAAAAAGTGAGAATAGCATGGCGCACAACTAGTAGTAGGAACATCAACATCCATCCATTCATTTTCTAACCCGCTGAATCCGAATACAGGGTCACGGGAGTCTGCTGGAGCCAATCCCAGCCAACACAGGGCAGGAACCAATCCTGGGCAGGGTGCCAACCCACCACAGGACACACACAAACACACCAAGCGGCCAATTTGGAATCACCAATCCACCTAACCTGCATGTCTTTGGATAGTGGGAGGAAACCCACACAGACACGGGGAGAACATGCAAACTCCATGCAGGGTGGACCCGGGAAGCGAACCCAGGTCTCCTAACTGCGAGGCAGCAGCGCTACCACTGCGCCACCGTGCCGCCCCAGGAACATCAACAGCAATAATCAAATCCATCATTATAGAAAAGTGATCAGCATCACATAAATCAATATTATTAACTGAAATATCACATGTAAGAATGAGATCAAGGGTGGGACTGAGAGAGTGAGTTGGCGTATTAATATGCTGGATAAAATCAAATGAGTCCAATAATGATAAAACGTTATTGATAAAAAGATATTGATGTGTTACTTTTGGCTCATATCATGTTGCCACATTAACTCAGAATTTTAAGATGTGTTGTCTAATCTTATCTCCTTTCCCCTTATTTGTCTCAACTTCTATTGTCACATCTCCACTCCTTGTTAATGAAATTACAGCATACATTTACAATTTTTGAGAAAGTCTGGCAGTAATGTTATGAAGAAGTGAACCGGGTGAATTTAGGAAACTCTGACTTTCCAATCAGCAGTATATTATGTCTACTCTCCAGAGCTGGCATACAAAGCCATGTTTGTTCTATACCTGAACAAAATGCCAATCATCATATAGGAAGAACTGATGCGATCTTGTATTAGCTGATAAGATCTAAGTGCCTGGCAAAAACTTTCAAAAAATAAAACAAGAACATAACACAAACTGCTAAAAGGATAAAATCTTATCAAAACAAAAGCCACACAGTGCTGGTATGAGTCATTTTAAACAGATATCTGAACCAGATTATGAAGCGATGAGTAAAAGAAAGAGATAATATAAAGAACAGTAAAAGCAAAAAACTACTTTACTTGCAGGGAATTAAGAGCTAGTGGTTGAGCAATGGTGTGTAAACTTCCACAATGTCATTTTCAAAATGGGAAACAGTTTCACCACTGCACTTTGCAAGCCACTTTAAAAAAATTAACATTAGCTAACTATTGTTACTCAACATATGGATTTGGTGGACATTGTTTTAGGATCTGAAAAGAGTACTTCAATGATCATAGGGCTTTGGTAACAGTCAAAGGCACATGACCATAGCAAACATTAACAATACAATAAGCATACAAATTGAAACAATTTTATTAAAAACAAGTGCATCTTCTAAAATAAGCACCGCTAAAACTGAAAAATTCATTTCTAAACCTCTGCATGGAGGATAACCGGTAACTTTACTATGCTGCCCACCCTCCACCTGGCCTCTCTCTGTAGTCGAGTGTTAAGCTGGAGCTCACATTTAATACCCTGGGATTCCAGTTATGCTGACAGCACAAGACTTTGAGCCCCCGCTTGTTTAAAGCTCTCCACATTCCCAGCCATCACTGTGAGGCACAACCCTGGAATAATCCAACTAAAGCAGAGAAGCGAGTTGCTGCTTATTTTACATTTTTGTAAAATTTCACCACCGCTGGCAAAAGCTGAGAGTGCTGCTAGATGTACAATTGTAGTGTTAATGAGCCTTTCTTTAAATTATAAATGTGTCTGAAAAGGTTTGCCTTTAATCTTCAAAGCACAAACACGATAACATTCAGCAGATAGTGTCTAGAATTTTCCATTTACTCAGTTCCAAAAAAGGATCAAATCCTTTTCAAATCTCTCTCTGCATAATTTCTGCCTAATAATCTAATATGATTCTTGTTACTGCATAATTAAATAAATTTAGCTAGACATCCGACATACCATGAACAATGGGCTAGATGATACCTTGATGGCCTGAAAGGTGCTGAATATTAGAATGTTGTAATTGTCCTGAATGTTATTTTGGTTTAATGGCTCATAATCACCCAAACTAAGTATATACAACAAGTCTAGTGCCTACATTTACTATAACAGCAAAAGGAGGGAGCCAACCAGTGGCACTAATGCCACAGAACTGTATTGCGGGAGCATATGAAAGGATGAAAGTGTTGACAAGTCTCATGTGAATCATGGAATGAATTACTGAATTAAGATAGCATGTACCAAAGATGAGAAAAAAAAGCACAAAAACAAGAGACATTTGCACCCACAATTAAGAGTATTAATGTAAATTAACTCTAATAGAGAGCTCCACACACTTGTCTTTGATAAGGCCAGTGATAGAGTTACATGACGGAAATGACACCGCAAAAGAATTTTTGATCAAACACCGAAGTAAAAGCAGAGCTGGCTTAGTTGTGCAAACACAAATAGCCAAAAGGTACAAGCATCTACAGCCATCATCGACAGCCATCGGCTGAAAAGTCACAGAGAGACTCAGTAGGCCATCTCGCATCAAAATGTAGTTGGTTAATTGTACTTTTTATCACATTTTACACTAATGTTCTAATTTGAATTAGTCTACTTTATTGATCTGTCTTAGATTCTGAATGGGAACTTTAATTAAATAAATCACAATTGGTGTTTCCCACTCCAAGAAGGTATGGTTTGTTATTAAATTTTGTATTGTTATTGTTTTCTTAACAAATGAAAAGATTTAAACCAGACAGCAACTAACTCAGGAAAGCCTTTACTCTTCCATTCTCCCTGCTAGATGGACTCAGCTGTGCTTTAAGCTAAATGTTTAATCCATGGTGAAATAATGGGTAATTTGTATACTGAGAATAAGACATATCAAGATCAAGATTCTTTATTTGTCACATGCATAGTTATACAGGACAACACGCAGTGAAATGCATCAAAAAAAATATACAACACAGGGGGGCCTTTAAGTCCTTAAAACATAGACTCATATAGTACAGTGTTTACTAAGTGATAGCAGATAAACAGAGAGCATGAAGCACCAGATGAAAAGCTAGAGTGAACCAGATAATTGAAAATGTAGTGGATTTTTATAGTATAGAATATTAAAGCCTGTGATGAACTGTTTCTCCATTTAAGGTTGGTTTTTGTGTAGATCACAGTGCTACCATTATAGGTATCCATCTCCACATAATCCTTAAAACGTTGGATTCAGCAAGTAGGGATATGACTAGATGATCATAAATTGCTACTCAAGATTTTGCAT
This sequence comes from Polypterus senegalus, assembly GCF_016835505.1. Taxonomy (NCBI): domain Eukaryota; kingdom Metazoa; phylum Chordata; class Cladistia; order Polypteriformes; family Polypteridae; genus Polypterus; species Polypterus senegalus. Next base: position 73,204,570 of record NC_053170.1, on the reverse strand, counting down.
TATAATGTACTGGATATTGAAACAGAGAAATATCCTTGCTGATAGAAGCTCAGATAAAAAGTAAGAAGGGTGAAGAACTCGAAGTCAAAGAAAACAAATACAGCGCAAAATGGGATACTGCCACATGCTTGCTTAACAAGTGAATCGGTGTTGGCAATCCATGTCAGAGTTCAGTTTAATTTTATTAAGTATATTTGTTTTTATAAATTAAATACAACACTTCTGTTAATACAGAGCAATTTCAATTGCATTAACTGAATATTTCACTTTAACATTCTTCATAGAGGGGTGGCACGGTGGCACAGTTGTAGCGCTGCTGCCTTGCAGTAAGGAGGCTTGGGTTTGCTTCCTGGGTCCTCCCTGCATGGAGTTTGCATGTTCTCCCCATGTCTGCGTGGGTTTTCTCCCACAGTCCAAAGACATGCAGGTTAGGTGCATTGGCAATCTGAAATTGTCCCTAGTGTGTGCTTTGTGTGTGGGTGTATGAGTGTGTGTTCCCTGCTGTGGGCTGGTGCCCTGCCCGGGATTTGTGTCCTGCCTTGTGCCCTGTGTTGGCTGGGATCAGCTCCAGCAGACCCCCGTGACCCTGTAGTTAGGATATAGCAGGCTCGATAATGAATGGATGGATTCTTCATAGATTAACGTTTATAAAAAAGACTAATACAAACACACTCAATTTAAAATGACATCACATCTCTGCAATTTGAATTAATGTGCAAATATTTGGCACTGTTTTGCTTTTTCATATATTTTCTAATTGCTCTCCTGAATGTGCTCAAAAACCTGGCATTTATGAAAGCAAAACCATAAATCAGCATAAACTCCATAATTAAAGCTGGATTGTGTCTCTACAAGTCATTCTCTTCAGAGAAGCACCTAAAACAGAAGTAAACACTTGCATCTCAGTGAAACTGGGTGACAGGAAAAAAAAAAAACAAAAAAACGAAATGCGCTATAAGAACACTTGAACAGAAAAACAAATTCAGTTACTCCAGATGGTATTTAGCACACCCAAAAAAATGATCATGTTAGAATTTGGGGCAACTTTATAAATTGGCTTGGTATGAACGTGTGAAACATGTCAGACAGAATGCGAGTTCATCATTGACTCCTGCAATGATCCTGGAAGGTTTCAGTCATGACCTCAGGATGTGCTCTTGTATCTAAGCGTTTGGAAGTCAGATAATAAATAAAAGCCATCAACCCAGTTTGAAAAGAGATTAGACAGCACAAGTATTTCCCTCTACCAATGACAAGTAGGAATTTTGATTGACGCAGCGATCCCCTTTATAGCTAATGAGATCATTTTGGAATGTGAGGGGTACTATACTATATTGATGGGGGAATCTGAAATAATTCTGGTTATCACACTATAAATGCACAAATTTTGGAAAATTAAGAATTTGTGGTTAAAATTCTTGTTTCAATTATCAATATAAGCTTACAATTGCACATGATTTTAATTGTGTATTAAAATTGGATTTAGATGCTGCAAATACAACAGCTGCAATTTATATCTTTAAATCTGCCTAAATAATGTAATGTTTTTTCAAGAATTACAACCCATCAGACCCATGGTGGTTTCTTCACCATTAAAATTACTGATAAAACTACACTTTTGCAACTACAACTCCCATGCTATTTTTAAATGACTTCTTTTGGCTTTTGAGCCTAACTTGTTAAATGTCTTAAAAACAACCTACAACTGGGGACTCAGCCTGTTAATATTAAATAACATATTTAAGTAATTTCTACAAAAATGGAAATCATCATAAATACCAACATATTTCCTAGGATATATACAAGAATGCTCTAAAAACAACTGAAGCAAATTTCAGAGGACAAATTATTTCACGTGTTTCTTGTAAAAATAAAGTACAAACTAATAGAACTAATTGCAAAGTTTTCCAAAAATGATGATGAATACATAAGATCACATAATGCTGTGTGCAACAGAAAAAAAAAAAAACCTATTAAGATTGTGACTCTGGGAAAACGTAAGGGGGAAGTTTTAACCACAATTACAGATTTAATGTCAATTTCAAACTAAAATCAGTAAAAAACAAAGAAATAATTAACATATTTAAAGAATGCTAGCACACTTTATACAAAAGAGAATGTAATGAAAATGAGGCTTGTGCCAATAATTTCTTCATTAAAACAGAAATGCTGCAGCTTGATCCTTTGTTCATGGAAGAGCTAGATTAACCACGAATATTTCCAAACCCAAAATGCCACAAATTACTCATAAAACAGGTGCAGATGGTATTCCAGTAGAATATTTTAAAAAGATGACCACTGAATTAGCTTAGTCACTGCTGGCAATGTTCTATGGAAGGTAGAGAAGACAACATATTACCTGAAAACACTACATCATACTGCATGTCAATTGCTCTATTTCCAAAGAACAGTAAAAACCCACAGCAAAAGCAAAGAAAGTGTTATCTTTTATAATATAATAAATCATAATGGATTTGTTAAAGGCAATTTGTTATAAGCCCTTCAACAACTATTTAGCATAAAATATATACCGTACAGTATCTGTAATCATAGAAAACGCCATGGACCGGGTTGAAGGTGCATCTCTTTTCACTGTAATACTCACATTTGTTTATTTGCTTCACTTATACTCCAGTCCACATGCCTGTTTGTATATGCTGTACTTGTTGAGAAAGCACAAACAAATATTTATTTAACTAAAAAGTCACCAGAATGTGAAAGATGTTGCTTTAAACCTTCAAAAAGTAAAATAAAACAAAATCCGCAAGAACCTGGGATTTCCGAACATGAAAGAAGTTGTTTCAAAAATTTTAAAAAAGAAAAGAGAAAAGAAAATCTTCACAAATATTTCTATTCAGTCATAAAAATCATGGGAACCACCATCTTTTATCATTTTAACATGATGATATCACATCGACGTCATACATTTATAGCACTGCAATGCATAATTTGCATAATTTTAGTGATGGCAAAATGTACACATAAAATGTATACCTGGATAAAATCACAACAGTATAAACCAGAAGAGTCAGAATCAGATTCTGAAGAGCCACAGTGTTGTAGGATTTCTGTGTACTTTAATTACTACTGTAAATGGAACATAATTATTTTGCCTTCGTTTTAATTAAGTGCAATCTGATTCATTTTAGTGTAGTGCTTGTCACTAAGCACAGGCGCATAGTGATTTAACAAGTTTACATATATGATACAAACTACAGATTTTGCAAATGATTTAACATACACACATAAAGCTACAAGTCAAGTCAAGTCAAGTCGGGGAGCATGCACTGGTACAGTGTGTTGACGCACCAACTATATGACGAAACAACTCGGGATCCCGGTTGGCAACCCCGCAGGCAGACACGTGGTCCAGTCCCACCCTCTGAAAATGACCCTCTATCTGCCGCAGCCAGGTGTTACATGGGCGACCCCATGGCCTGGTCCAGCCACTCGGGTCCCCAACAATGAGGATCTTACGAGCTGGATCACCCTCGGGGAAACGCACCACATGGCCGTAGTGCCGTAACTGACGCTCCCTCATAATGCAGGTTATGTGCCTCATTCGGGACTCCATGAGCAACCGCGCATTCGACCCAAGGATTTCCCGGAGAGATACAGTACCAAAGGAGTCCAGTCTTCATCTCAGGTCACTGGATAGCATCCATGTCTCGCAACCATATAGCAAGACAGGAAGCACCAGGTCTCTAAAGACTTGGACCTTCATCCTTTTGCATAAATATTGGGAGCACCACACACCCCTTTCCAGCGACCTCATGACACCCTCATGCTCTCCCAGTCAATCTACTGACTTCATAGGAAGAGTCACCAGAGACATGAATGTCACTGCCAAGTAAACCTCTTGACAAGGTCGACACTCTCTCCGCAAACAGACACATTGCTAATGGCTGTGCCCAAGACGTTATTAAAGGCCTGGATCTTGGTTTAATTTCCAGGACACTCGCAAGCCCAGATGCTCAGACTCCTCACTCAGTCTCTCGAGTGCCCCGATCAGAGCCTCCATTGACTCCGTGAAAATCACAGCATCGTCAGCAAAGTCAAGATCTGTGACTCTTTCTTCACCGATGCCCCACAGCTGCTTGACCCCACGACCTTGCCTAACACCCAGTCCACACAAGCATTGAACAGAGTAGGAGCAAGAACACACCCCCGACGAACCCCAGAATCAACTGGGAAAAACACAGAGGTTCTGCCTCCACTCTGCACAGCACTCACAGTAGCAGTGTACAGGCCACTCATGATATCCAACAACCTCGGGGGGATCCCGTGACGGAAAATCGACAAAGGCTGCAAAGAAACTTTGCCGATATTCGCGTTTGCCCTCCATGAGAACTCTCAGTGCTAGGATTCAGTCAATGGTAAGACTTCTTAGATGTAAAGCCAGACTGTTCCAGTCGCTGGTAGGTGAGCAAGTGATCACAGATCCTATAGAGGACGACCCTAGCAAGGACCTTACCCGGCACTGAGAGCAATGTTATTCCCCTGTAGTTGTTGCAATCCAGGCGATCACCCATCCCTTTCCAGATAGGGATGACAGGTTCCGTTTTCTGTCAGTTGGGATGATGCCAGATTGCATGCAATGCCAGGTGGACAGCCTTACCACCAGCCTGGAGAAGTTCACCCAGGATACCACAGATCCCTACAGCCTTTCCTTTCCTCAGATGGCTCATCACCTGTGCAATCTCAGTGAGATTGGGTGGTTCACAGCTAATTGGAGGATCAGCCTCAAGGACCGTGGACCCAGAGATATACAACATCCTAGATGGAGGATCAGCTTTGAACAACTGCTCAAAGTAGCCAATCCACTGGGTCACAATTGCAGTGTCATCTGTAAGGACCGTTCCATCAGCCGCCCTGACTGCGACTCTCTGAGGAACAGATTCAGATGTGTGTAATGCTTCGATTCCTCTGAAATCAGGACGTGGGTCACTAGACCACAGATGGTGTGTCACTTGCTCACAGATTCCTCTAACAAACACCTCTTTATCTGCCCTCAGAACCTTCACAGCAGTCCTTCTCAGTTCCCGGTACAGACCAGAGTTGCCATTGAGCTGTGCGCTGCAGCTCCTCTCGATGATATCCAGGGTGCCATGCAAGATGAAGCACCTCCTTCTGGGAACACCGGTAACACCAACACAGCCCTCAGCAACCTTCAGGGTCTTGTCACGGAAGGTCTCCCACATCACATTAGGATCGGCAGTCATACCCAAATCTGTAAGTTCCTCACACAAACTGCATGCAAACTCATTAGAAACAGCTTAGTCTCGGAGTCTGGCCCAGTCCAGGCTCATTTTCCTATTAGGTGGTAACCTAATGGGCCTAAGTTGGATCCTAAGAGTGGCAACAACAAGTCTGTGGTCAGAATTCACAAACTGGGCACTTCTGTAGACCCTGCAGTTTTGCAAGAGTCTCCGTCGTCTGCCCACAAGGATGTGATCGTATTCACCCACAGAGATCATCATCTTGCTGGACAGACAAGACGTTCCATGCGTCTACCCGTATTGGCTGCCTCAAATTGGGACCCGAGTGCTGCCGTGCAGCGGACGATCCCTCAGCACCACACCAGTTCCTGACAGACCTGACCCAATTGTCTCTCCAACGGTTTCAACTCTTCCAGGGATGGGGTTCCAGAGGGCTTTCCCCTATCCCTTTCATGATGCGAGAAGCCTTCCTATGGGTGGCTGCAGCAGAGCTACTCCCACGGAGAGCAAAAAGGAGTCTTTTCTGTTGTCTCGGAGCTGTGTGAAGTTCCTGACACCAACCCCCATCATTTCCCTGCAAGTTGGAGGACCGCTTGCAGGGCCAGATGCAGTTTAACATCATACCCAGGACAAATAAAGCTACATATTAGGTTAAACACAGAGTAAAATATCTATTTCCAAATTCGCTAACATAAAGGGACAGTAAGCAATATATGTCTATTAACGTCATCCCACACCTAAAGTCAGCTCGCCATGGTGAAAAGGAAAACAAAAACTCCAGTCAGCAGCATAACTAGAAAAAAAGAAACCCTTGCTATGTCCATGTATAGTTACAATAGACAAAGTAAAGGACAGTCACCAAGACGGACAGACAATACAATTCAATTTATTTTTGTATAGCCCAAAATCACACAAGAAGTGCCACAATGGGCTTTAACAGGCCCTGCCACTTGACAGCCCCCCAGCCTTGACTCTCTAACAAGACAAGAAAAAAACTCCCAAAAAAACCCTTGTAGAGAAAAAATGGAAGAAACCTTGGGAAAGGCAGTTCAAAGAGAGACCCCTTTCCAGGTAGGTTGGGCGTGCAGTGGGTGTCAAAAAGAAGGGGGTCAATACAATACAGTACAATACACAGAATAGGTAAATCCTCAGTACAGTATAAAAATAACATTTTTTGAGTAGAATTTAACAGTAGATGATATCACATAATATGATTTGGATTTGTTTACAATACAATACAATACAGTTTATTTTTGTATAGCCCAAAATCACACAGGAAGTGCCGCAATGGGCTTTAACAGGCCCTGCCTTTTGACAGCCCCCCAGCCTTGACTCTCTGAGAAGACAAGGAAAAACTCCCAATAAAACCTTGTAGGGAAAATGGAAGAAACCTCGGAAAGGCAGTTCAAAGAGAGACCCCTTTCCAGGTAGGTTGGGCGTGCAGTGGGTGTCAAAAGTAGGGGGTCAATACAATACAATATACACAACAGAACAATTCCTTAAGACAGCATAATAATAAAAATTTTAGAATTATGGTTTAACAGTAGATGATATGACATAATTAGGTTTGGATATTTTTAGAGTCCTGGAGACCTCATCCATCTAGCTGCATCTCCATTTGGCCATGCCACGGCTGAAACATTGCTCCGATGAAAGGACCCCTCTTTCCCATGATTCCTGTGATCCTCCATCAGGGATGACTTTACCATAGGCAGGCAAACAACTTGGCAGGTGGGCCGTGGCACCAATGGCCACATTTGGGTACCGAGAAAAGAAACAGAATAGGTGAGGGTTAGTATTCAAATATAATTATTCATGTCACTTATGTTATAGTGCTAATGACTAACAACAGAGATGCAGTATGTACAGTTAATCAGCAGCTCTAGTCAGGATATGCTAAACTGAAGTAGTGAGTCTTCAGCCGGGATTTAAAGGCTGAGACCGAGGGGGCATCTCTTATGGAAGCAGGAAGACCATTCCACAGTTTAGGGGCCCTGTAACTAAAAGCTCGATCTCCCACTGTTATTTTATTAATCCTTGGAATCCTAAGCAGACTGGCATCTTGAGATCTTAATGTGCGCTCAGGTTTGTAAGTCATGATAAGTTCAGACAAGTAAGCCGGACCTTGGCCATTTAATGCTTTATATGTTAAAAGGAGGATTTTGAAATCTGCCCTGAACTTAACTGGGAGCCAGTGTAAAGATTTAAGAACTGGGGTTATGTGTTCATATTTTCTTGTTCTTGTAATAAGAAGAGTCCTGTAATAAGTTTAGAGTCCTGGAGACCTCAGCCTTCAAGCTGCCTCCCCCATTTGGCCATTCCACAGCTGAAACAGCGCTGGGCCAGCCAATCCGATGAAAGGACCCCTCTTTCCCACGATTCCTGCGATCCCCCATTAGGGATGACTTTACCTTAGGCAGGCAAAACAACTTGGTAGGTGGGCCATGGCACCATGTGCCACATTTGAGTACCGAGAAGAGAAACAGAATAGGTGAGGGTTAGTAGCAAATTATAACTATCATGTTACTTATGTTTTAGTGCTAATGACTAACAACAGAGATGCAGTATGTACAGTTAATCAGCAGCCCTAGTCAAGATATGCTAAACTGAAGTAGTGAGTCTTCAGCCGGGATTTAAAAGTTGAGACCGAAGTGGCATCTTTTATAGTAGCAGGCACATCTTTCCACATTTTAGGGGCCCTGTAACTAAAAGCTCGTCCTCCGACTGATTTTATTAATCATTGGAATCATAAGCAGACCAGCATCTTGAGATCTCTCTGGTTTGTAAGTCATGATAAGTTCAGACCATGGCCATTTAATGCTTTATATGTTTAAAAGGAAGATTTTGAAATCTGCCCTAAACTTAACTAGGAGCCAGTTTAAGGATTTAAGAACTGGAGTTATGTGTTCATATTTTCTTGTTCTTGTAATAATTCTTGCAGCAGCATTTTGGATTAACTGGAGGCTGTATAAAGAACAGTTTGAACATCCAGTGAACACTGCATTGCAGTAGTCAATCCTACTAGAAATAAATGCATGAATTAATTTCTCAGAATCCTGTTTATTTAGAAAGCACCTTAATTTCCCAACATTTTTAAGATGGAAGAAACATGATTTGGACAACTTTGTAATATGCGCTTTAAATGACATGCTAGAGTCAAAAATAACTCCTAGATTGTAGGCTGATTCAGTAAAATTAATGGTGATTCCAACTGAGTTAAATGATGACAGAATATTGTTGTGATCAGCATCATTCCTTCCAACAATTAACACCACTGTTTTATCTGTGTTTAAAGGTTAAGTAGTTCTCATCCATCCACTCCTTTAATTCACTAACACATCTAATTAAAGACAACATGGAGAAACTTCATTTGATCTAAATGAAAGGTATAACTGGGTGTCATCTGCATACAAGTGAAAATTAACATTATGTTTCCTAATGATAGATCCCAGTGGAAGTATGTAAACTGAGAATAGTAAAGGTTCCAGTACTGAGCCCTACGGGACACCATATCTCACTTTTGTGTATAATGATGGAGTACTGTCAGCACATTTCTGTACATATTGGAATCGATTTGATAAATAAGAACTAAACCAAGCGAGCACAGTGCCTGTAAGCCCAACATCATTTTCTAGCCTGTGCAGTAAAATAGAATGGTCAATGGTGTCAAATGCTGTACTTAAGTTTAACAACATAATTACAGTGGAGTTTCCTTCATCAGAGGATATCAGAATGTCGTTTACAACCCGCATTAGTGCTGTTTCTGTACTATGACCAGTGCGAAACCAGACTGGAATTTCTCAAATAAATTGTAATGCGTAAGGTGTGACTGAAGCTCATTGGTGACTACTTTTTGTAGTATTTTATAGAAAAATGGTAAATTTGAAATAGGCCTATAATTATTTAGTATGTGTGGGTCTAGGTCTGACTTTTTAAGTAATGGTTTAATGACTGACACTTTTAGTGCATCAGGTACTGTGCCATGCAATAACAAACTATTGATAATGTTTAGAATAGGCGCTGCAAGAACATCCATTGAACTTTTTACTAGTTTTGTTGACACTGGATCTAGGGAAAAAGTAGTGGGCTTGGGACTTCCTGCTCAGTTACAGGATTAAAATTGCTAAAGTGCTGAATGCAATGTAAGACAGGGTCTGCTAAGCTAGTATTTGGTTTGTACTGTGATGCTGAGATCTGGGATCTTATATTTTTAATTTTCTCATTGAAGAAGTTCATAAAGTCTGTACTGCTAATATCTGTTGGTATTTTGCACTGTAGATCTGAATTCCCATTTGTTAATTTAGCCACTGTTCTAAACAGTACCCAAGGATTTTTATTATTGCTATCTATTATTGTAGAATAGTATTCTGAGCGAGTTTTAAAGAGAGCTTTTTTATATTTTTTAACACTTTCTGTCCATGCAGTTTGAAAGAATGTAGCTTTGTTGTTCTTCATCTGTGCTCCAGTTTTCAACACTCTAATTTAAGAGCTTGAGTGTTTTCATTAAACCAGGGATGGTTTCTATGTGTTTTGATCACTTTTGTTTTAAGGGGAGCCACTGTGTCCAGAGCATCTCTCAAGGTCACATTATAATGTGATGTTAGCTGATCTAAATTGTTTTCCATGTCTACATTTGATGTTAACTGATCTAAATGGTTTCCACAATTACACTTGACTTACTCAAAGTATCTATACATTTTGAAGCAGAATTACAATCTAGATGTCACACTGTCTTTGTTTTAATCTGTGAGTGACCTTGGCTAACTTCCTGCTCAGCCCCTCCTGAGCATTATAGAGAATTACATTCGTTTAAACTGTGCATAAGAGGGCAGAATCCCTTCATCCTTGGATTCCTTGGATTCTAAGCCTACCAAAGAGCAAAGAGTTCAGATTTGGAGGTAAAGTATAAATTGTTAATCCAACCATTCCCCCATATCAATCACAGGTGCCCCTGTTGCCTCTTAATAATAATCAGGTTAGACAAAGTATCTTTGAGGCTGTTTGAAAGTTATTGGTTATGGCCTCAGAATATTCTTTTCTCTAACCACTGTTTCAGTTGCAGTCATGTTTGAGAAGTTCTGATACTAGTATATTACAGAATGCTTCTTCCTGTACCTTTACAATAAAAAATCTTAAAAGAAAGGAAAAAAGCTTAAAAGAAAGAAAAGTTTGATTTATTTATGTAGTATTTCCAAAATATTTTCTCAAACTATGAAGGTCTGTAAGTTACTACTTTCACCCAGATTGTTGGATAATTTGTTATACGTATCAATAGTTCTCTACTGCATGTAAAGATATGCTTCCAAAAATATGATTACATTTTATCCTTGGTTAACTTTCCTGGTTAAGTAACAGCTGGTATCCACCCCTCATGCTGCTTTCATAATTTTCAACAGTTCCATCATGTCGCGTCCTAATCTTCAGTTACTTAAAATGAAAGGATTTAGGTCTTTTAATCTTTTCTTACAGTTCAGAGCCTGCAGTCCTCAAGTTACTCTGGCAGCTCTTCTTTTGGTATTTGCCCAGCTCTATAATGACCTTCTTGTAATTTTAAGTCCTAAATGGGGCTCAGTATCCAAGATCTGTGCTCAAAAGTGCATATAATTCTTAAGTATCTTGACCAGCGTGTAACGCATTATGCAGTTTGACTTGACCTTTGTTTTTTTTTAACATTGAAGAGAGTGATGAGTCTACTACATCTCTAAAGGGTTTTTCATTACTTTTCAACTCCGGACCCACTGCGCAATTATATTTTAACAATTATTATTCCAGAAAGTAGGGCTTTACTTTTATCAATATATATTGTGGCAAATTTCTGGGGCTGCGTCCCGGCCGGGACGCCTGGAAGGACCGGGAGGTGGCATGTACATCCTCCGGGCCACGAGGGGGCAACCACCCTGGATCAGAGGAGGACCACGGGAGAAAAACAAGGAGGCTCACACTTATTGGGACCCGTGGCCTCCTCCAGGGGCGCCCTGAGTCTCAGAGGGCCTGGGACTGATTTACTTCCGCCACACCAGGGAAGACGGAGGAGGATCCCTCCAGGGGCGCTCGGAGTGCTTCTGAGTGCTCTTCCGCCACATTAGGAAGTGTCGTCAGAGGGAGCACCTGGAGCACATCCAGGTGAGAATAAAAGGGCCCGCCTTCCTACAGTCTGGGAGCCAGAGTCGGGAGTGGGAGCAGGACAAGGCTCCCGTGGAGAGAGGAAAAGCCGTCTAAGGACAAAGAAGAAGAAAGAGAAGCCCGGAGGACTGGTGATTGGTGTGAGGAGCACAGTGTGTTGTGCGGGACTGTATGATGGAGGAGAAAATAAACGTGTTTTTGATAAAGATGTGGTGTCTGTCTGGTGGTGTTCGGGCATGTCTTACTATATATATATATATATATATTGTGGTGGGTTGGCACCCTGCCCAGGATTGGTTCCTGCCTTGTGCCCTGTGTTGGCTGGGATTGGCTCCAGCAGACCCCCGTGACCCTATTCGGATTCAGCGGGTTAGAAAATGGATGGGTATATATATATATATATATATACACATTGTGATACTGTATATGGCTGGCAGTGTATCCCGGCCAATACCCCCACGGCGCTAGGTGAATTCCCACAGGGCATCATGGATATTGCAGTTTTCCTTCACAGCCCTGCTGGATATCATGGGAGCCGCCAGGGGACACTGCAGGGAGGCACAAGGATTTATATTTTCACTATAACCTGGAAGTACTACCTTGTCACGAGGACGGAAGAAATAAAGTACTTCCAGGCTAAAGAAAGAAGAGTTTTGATCTGACCCGGAAGTGCTAGGAAGTCACGTGGACTGAGGGACAGAGGCAGTTCCAGGTCAAGGACTTTAAAAGAACTGTGGGAGATCCCAGCAGTGGGCCGAGTTGGGAGGAAGGGTGACTGAGCTGCTGTGAGTGGAGGATTAGTGATTGTATTATTGTGATTGATTTTTTGAGTATTGTGGTGGTGGAGGTGTTTTATGCACAATAGTGAAGAAATTAAAATATTTCTTTATTTTACCTGGTGTCTAAGCATGTTGTCTGAGGGTTCAAGGGACAATAGCGACCCCTATCTACCACTACAGTATATATATACTGTATATATATATATTATATATAAAATGTCCCTTGCCGCACATCTGAACACACTTAGTCATTCCGAATGTTTTAAATATCGTTTAGAGAAAAGAAGCTAACACATGGTACAAGTCTGAATATTACATATTTCTGTACATTTCACAGCACAATTACAATTATCACTTTGTACCAAATTCAACAGATTAGAGGAAAAAAAATTGAACTTGCCGATCTGAAAAATGCAAAGGATATAAAAATGTCAAGAGATCATGTACACATCCACTCCTGTTTATACTGGGGCAGTTTACAGTTGCTAGTGAACCTAATCTTCATGCCTTTGGAGTGTAGGAGGAAAAACTGAACAGATGAATGAAAACTACACAGGATGAAAGTGTAAACTCCACCCTGAGATGGGATTCAGGATTTTCAAGCAACTACACTAACTGCTATGCCACCCTTTTCAAATTAAAGGGGAGATCAAGTTCTGCTGTCTACACACTTATTTTTTGTTGTATAGTTTTTGTTTTCTGTTAATGATAAATCAAACAGCAGCTGTTTAAAATCTGTAAAGAATCAAATTAAACCTCCCAGAATGTCAACACGCTGCAACAGTTGCCACAATTATAATCATTAAAAACTAGCACGGCTGTCAAGTATTCTGCACAGTCAGCACCTGCCATAAAAAAAAATCAACTTTAATGTATAATACAGTTCACATATACTTTCATTATGAGAATGAACGTATGTTTGCATTTACTGGTCTAGACAGTTCCTAATGTAATAATCATTCAGCTTATAGAATAAAGGGACATAATTCAGTATGTTGGTTCAAAGTCTCTTAAAGATGATCAGAGTGCTTTTTTACTTTCAGTCGTGGGTGGGATCGATATTCCTACAACAGACCCTGGTCTGAGCCAGACGGATATGATCACACAGATATCAGTGCTTTTATCTTCTAACATACTGCAAATGATTCAATCTAACAGGATATCAGAATAGAAAAAAAAATGCAGTCTGCGAAGTCCCAGACTGATACACTTTTGTCATCAAGCGAAAATGGCAGAATCCTAGGTGATAGTTCAGAAAGATACTTTCATAAAAATACAAGAGCAAGTTATTGACATGGCAATTACAAACACTGAAGTCTTTACATTGATCCAAAAAAGCAAGTGGAAATACTATGACTAAAGCCAACATCATTTGGAATGATCCTTCCCAGCATTTTTCCTAAGCTTTTGTCTTTTTATTCAGTACATGTCTAAAGGATGTTTGAACAATGCATACACAATGTTATTTTACTTGTTGCCATGGCCCATTTTGATGCCCATTCATAAGGAAGGTTACATCTTTATGCTTTTTGTATTTTAGGAAGGTCATAAGAGTGCTAAAGAAGATCCCACAGAACAGATGCCATGAGGTCTAACAGATTTACCTCAAGAATCAAAGATATTAGATATGAGGAAATAGTGAAACAAAGTCATTAATTTTACTTAAAGCAAATAGAGAGTAAGGTCGATGGCATATAATTAAAGTGGATGCCAGATGCAGACTTAAAATAAGTCATTACCACTAGTCACTCACACGCAAATAGGGGACAGTCAAATGGCTTGATGAACGAAAGATGGGGAGCTGGAACTGGGCACTAATGCTTTTTTCTCTTTTGCCTACAGAAAGATGCAAGAATAAAAACATTCATACCGGACATAACAATCCCATATCCACCTCCATGTCTCACAACAAAGAAAACCTCTCATCTGGCTCCACAGAACTATCTCACTTCCTGTCTCATCCCGATGACTGCAGTTCTGTCCTTTAGCTTCTGACGACATCTCCGGCTGCTGCATTCAACCTCACATCCGTTATTGATGTCATTTCCTCCCCGTGAATTGTACTTCCTTGATCAACTCCATAAAAACACCATTAACCCATTTTGTTTTGTCAAATGTCTGTTTTATTCTACTTTGACCCTCATTTTGAACTACTGGATCCTACAGCCAGTATACAGGGAGGCTCCCCAACTGTTAATCTGTGTCTTTTTGCTTCATTTATCACACACTACAACACGGACAAAATAAATGCTGGGAAAGGATAAATTCCATTAGACAGGTAACTTTAAATATACTGTATAGAACACATTGCATAGTGTAGTTAAATAAAACATACTGTATGCATTTTCACTTTTAGGCAGGTTAACTCAATGGGAATTAAAATAATCTGAAATTACTCGTTCTTTTCAAAATGTATTTTCATTCTTAACTTTCTCACATGAATTGATCAGTGTATATATATTTTAATACTGATTCAATAAAAAAATCAACATCTTTCATTTTCCTGAACCTCTCCTGTAATGAGGCTAAGGGAACTTGGAGCTTATACTGGTTGAATTGTGTGTAAGGTTATCATAAATTCTGGATGAGATTAAGGAATGACTGCAGGAATGATATAAGTACAGTGGAACCTCAGGTCACGAATGTCTCGGACCACGTACAAATCGGGTTATGACCAAAAAGTTTGCCAAACTTTTGCATTTGTTCACGACCACACACTCGGGTGACGAACAAGCCAGTTTCCCTTCCGGTTCGTACGCGCTTATGATTTCCGCACGTGTTCAGGCTCTCCCTGTGCATTCGCCGTGAACTCTTTGTGCTCTATTTCGTTTCCCTTCTGGTTCATAAGCGCCGGTGATTTACGCACGTGTTCAGTCTCTCCCTGTATAGTATATTATTCTCAGTCAGACCTGCATCGCACAGAGGGTCTTTGTGGTATAGGCCAGTTTTAAATAAATAATCACCGAGCTTGCAGCTTAGTGAGGGGGCATGGTGGTTGATTGTTACTGCGTGAGGCAGCAAAAGGGTGGAAAAAGAAAAGAAAAGAAAGACAGAGGTTGCAGAGTGAGGAAGTAAGCAGGAAGCAGTGTGGAAAGAACCGGTGTGAGCGAGCGAGCGAGCGCAGGCAGGCAGCTGGGCAGTGAGCCCAAGCACTTCACTTCTATTTTTATGGGATTATTTATTGAAGGATACCGAAAGCACTGCACTTTATTTAATTTGGACATTGTTTTTGATTGTTATTTTGTTGATTTTAATAAAAGTACTTGACACTTTTTGCACCATCCGATTGCTCCATTGTAGTGTCTCACTGTCATGCTCATCGGTAACATTATCGACAGTGATGGGTTTAAGGGCTCCCGGAAGCGAGATGGGAGCATGCAGCGAACCCACATCATCACAGACTTTACCTCAAAACTGTAATCTCCTCTCCAACCAGTTCCTCCTCATTTCCTTCATTCCAGAACTCGATTCATGCAAGGTTCATTTATGGTTAGTTTTTGAATTACGGATTTTTCAAATGTTCATTTTTCGGTTTGTAGCGTGAATTGTTGCAATATTACTTTTCTTGGTTGTTTATTAAATTACGGATTTTTCAAATGTTCATTTTTTTCCCTGTACTTAAAACTCATTTAAAAAAGTGTTTACAGCAAGCGGATCATAAAGCTATAGCGTGAATTCTTGCAATGTTACTTTTCTCTGCTCAAGGTTTTCTCAGTGTTATTCAATGTTTTTATATTTAGTTTACTATTACGCTGTGCATTCTAAGGTTTACTTAACTATTTTTGTGCTTAAAAATCTTTAAAAAATACATTTACATACAGTTTGTACAGCCTGGAATGGATTAATTGTATTTACATACAATCCTATAGGGGGAAATTACTTTTGGGTCACGACCAAAGTTTTGGAATGAATAACCAATTATTATTATTATTATTATTATTATTATTATTATTGAAATACCAATTATTTGGAGGGAGTGGAGCGACTCGAGCTCCGGTTTCCGCCAACTGTGTCCAGGTCTCTACAAGCTGCAGTTTTAGAGTCTGCAGTTCCGTCAGGATAGTTCCAAGCACAGTATTGAGGTCCTGTTTTTCAGACATTGTTCGAACAGTCAATCCTGTTAGCTATGCCAATCTGTGAAAGAATAAACACACAGACTCAGGTTAAGAGTTGGGGATCCTCCCCGTATACTGGGTGTAGCGTCCAGTACAAAATAAGGGTCAATATTAAAGCAAAACATTTGTCTGGTTCTTATATACAAACAAAAAAGGAAGTGCAATTAACAATGAGGAAATGCAGGGGAGGCTGGAGCTGACATCAAACGTAGTGGCCGGAGATGACGTTAGGAGTGTGGTTGATGGACTGTAGTCATCGGGGTCGTCCGGAAACATGGCGAACCCACGGAGCCAGCTGAAAAGTCTTTTGTAGGAATGGGACGTGATGACTGGTATGGCCATTTTATTCTGTTGTTTTTCTATGGAGTTAAGGAAAGAAAAGCATTAGTACCTCATCTTATCCCCCTGTCTTTCATTCTTTCACATGTGATCAAGCCTTTTGACTGTCCCCTAAGCGTGCGTGTGTGACAGTATGTAAATATCTATTACATCGTTAGAATATATAAACAAAAGACCTGTGTGTGTGTGCATGTGTGTGTATATATGGAGTAGTCAATTCTGCTCATGCTCAACCACAGCCACTAGATGGCACATGCATGCACTTCATTTTTTCTGCACTTGCATGCACCTCACTTCTCACTACAAAAGACCTGTGTGCAGCAAAAACCGCTGTGCAACAACGATGTTATTCTAATGAAGAAACACAACGTTGAAAGGAAGCAATCACCACAATGTGCAAGTGAAACACCCAAGCAATGGAGGGTAAGGCTTGAAGTTTTCACTAAAGACTATTTGGATGTATTTTCTTGAGACAAAGATTAATAGGTCTCATACGCTTGCAGTATGGCTAATATATGGTATTTCCAGTGTCTTCTTACGAAAGCCACTGGGGCGACAAACACAGGTGGGTCCATATTCTCTGTCCTGGGTAATTGTTAAGAGTTATCTGACGCCTCTCCAAATTTATGAATATATTAAAACTGCTAAGGAGTCGTTGGGTTGTTTTTCATCCTGAACACCACACACAGCTAGTAAAGCTTTACACCTAGGTGCATGTGTGTCAGCTCCCTACAAGTTATCTGATTAGTCAGTTTGATTTTGGTAACAAGACTGAAAGAGGAGATGTGAGTGTGAGACATGCAAGGAGGAGTAAACCCATAAGAGGCATGTGGAGAGTCTCCTTTAAATACGGGATGTATAAAACCGGTCACGGAGACAAGAAAGGATTACCGAAAATAATGAGAGAGTCTGAAAAGCAGGCTATATGGGAAAATACTTGTGAGAAGGAGCACCAGTCAAAAGAGGATACAGAGGAAAGGCACTGAAGGTACACGTGAAGCAAAAGATACAAAAAATGTAAAATATTTGCTATTAACCTTTCTTTGGCAGTTTAAAAAAAAAATTCCAGGTATTCATGACACTACTGTTATAAAACTTTCACTCAGAAGTGCTTGAAAGTTCTGTTCACAAATCACCATTCTTCTTTTGTTTTGAATCTGCCCCTACCTCTTTCATACACTCAACTCCAATTTTGTGCACACCAGCTATTAATCCTGCCACCCCTTTGACTTTGTGCACCACATATTTTAATGCTGACACTCCTCAAATTTTTTGTGCATCACCTCTTATTAAGCCACTTATTTTTATTTCGCATGTCACATCTTATTTTATGCATGCCACTTGTTTTCAATTTGCATGTGTCACCTTGCATTTATTTGCATGCCATTTGTTCTAGTTTTCTGCTGCTTACACTTACTTTTGTACAGGGTTGCTGTGCTCTGTGTTTGTGAGTGGGCGAGGACCTAAGCAATTCAGGAGGACCTTGGAGTAAGCGGATGTAATTTCTGAACTAAGAGGAGCTAATTGGGTTGATTTGCTAAGTGATTAAGACACAGTCCTTTTGAGTGATATGCAAGGCACTCTGGGCATCCTGAAGGAACTTTATCTTACATTTAGTCCAGGAATGTTTTGGAATTCTCCATGATGAACTAGAAAATGTTTTTAAAGACAGTATGACCAGGTCTGTCCAGCTCAATATGTTGTTACTGTAACTCTCATTAGGAACAATATATGGAAATTGAAGTGGAGCGATTACAGTGTTTTGGATTTTGCTTAATATTTGATTGTCATTTTTTATTTTACCTGGGCTTAATTATTTTTGCATATCTTTGCCAGAGTTTTATTGTCTACCTGTATTTAAGTATTTCCTTGCTTACTGAAAAATTCTTTCAATTAATGAACACTAAAGCAAATATTTGTGTTTTACATGATCTATAAACCTATGATTTGCTCACTTTCACTCTCTCAATGTTTCCCATAGTTTCCCATTACAATCCGTTGCTTTTGCAGAACTTGCAAAACTAATTACAGAACTAATTACAGATCATCACTTCATTCTGTGACAGCATGACTGATCTATGAATTTGCATTTTAAAAAGGCAATGTTTGAATGGTAAGCCTTAAATATGCACATGTGGAGCATGACCAAGACAATAAAATACCAGAACTACATATAATGTTTCAAGAAGAAGGATTAGAGCCTAGGCACTATGGTTCATGTGAGAGAAGATAGGTTGTGGTTAATGTTTACTATACATTCTGCTATTAGTGTTAGCAATGTTGTAGTTTAAAAAGTATAATTGAAAATGAGCCTTGTTATTTATCCTTAAATATTTTCTTTGTTCTGACTTAACTAAAACGGAGTAGATGGAAGTGCAAGTCTATGCCGGGTTGGGCTCTATATAGAGTCCAGTTCACACAAGTGATCTACGTGCTGCACAACTAATTACAATTGTCTTTCAAACAGAAACAACATCCACTGTAGACGCTTTTGTGGTAAAAAGAAAACCCGGAGATTTTCAAGGAGGTCGGCATTAAAGATCCTAGTATTCAGGTTTGGATTTTTTTTTTCTCCCTAAATAATAAAAAACATCATTTTAAACACTGCATTTTGTGTTTTACTTGTGTTATATTTGACTAATGGTTAAATGTGTTTGATGATCAGAAACATTTTGTGTGACAAACATGCAAAAGAATAAGAAATCAGGAAGGGGGCAAATAGTTTTTCACACCACTGTAGTTGCTGAGAATTCATTATTATTATTGTGGATTGCTGTGATTTCCTTTGTCTGATACATTGTGTCAAAGATATATTGTCATATATCAACTTTATATATACAGTAAAAAGATTCAATAAATCCTGCAACCTTTTGATGCAATGCTTAATTTTCTTCAAAACCATACGTCATATAGTATACATATATAAATATAATTTTTTCATCTTCATTAGGAGAATACTGTACAACAATGATACTCTTGTGTCAATTAAACCAATTTAACGTGCAAATGTCAAACAAAATATATTGTCTACATTGGCCGTGGTAAGAACAGTAGTAGTAGTTCAGTTGTGTGGAGCTCGTTAATTACCCATTTAAGTGGTGTAATGGTATTGTAACTGTCTCTCAGTAAAAACAGAAGAGGCTCACGTCATTGATCCTTCTCTTGTGAAAAGTTTTTTTTTTCTATTCCCCTGTTTGAGCTACCGTTTAGTACAGCAGACGGCTTACTTATTTCTTAAATCAATATTGAAATGCACACACAAACCTCCTGAAGTATTTATTGAAATGCCAATGTTTACAGTTTCCGTTTTAGGAAGTCGCAATTTTTATTTGTTCCCGTTATTATGAATTATAATTTCTCAGTGTCACATTATTCTTTACTACTCACAAGTCCTGCTTCATTGAGATTGTGTTTTATATTCTGTATATGCAAACACTTTAAATGGAGTATTCATTGAACTGACTATAGCAAACTTGTCATCTTCGTAAAATCACTTTATTTATATAATATTGACAATATAATCATAAGGTAAAAATCAAGGAGGCTATGAGTTTGCATGGACTGTGCGATTTCTTTTGTTTTCGTGACATCGTGTCAGTAGAGAGTGCATGACTTTAACAATGCATTCTGTTCTAAATGACAGCGCACAAGCTTTGTGATATTTCCGAAAGGCCAACGTGTCTCAGTTTTTTCATTAATATATTTTGACACTGTATTTTAATCATAATTATTATAAACATATTACCCAAATTCATTTCCCATGTAGATATGTAATGTTTGATGAGAATAAATAAAAAAGTAACAACACATAATAGTTGCATTGTTTATAACTAACAAAACTCATTGTTTATCTTAAATGTTCTACTTTGTATTTGTACATTTGGCAATGGAATCCTTCAGTATACAGTCGATTTATTCCACTTCTGAAGGTGTACATTGTCAGTATTCTCCATTGCATTTGCCCCCAATGTCACGCATGCCAGAGTAACTGAGGGGCGGCAGACAAGCTCACATAATGAGAGACAAGGCACCTCCTCACCCTGATGCCCAGACTCTTCTAGTAAATAGTCCTATCTTGTGCTTTTTCTCATTCCTGCCAGTTTACTATTATTATTATTGAAAACGTATGTACAGGAAATGTGTTTCTTAGGAGCAGGGAATGTTAAACGTGTTGATGACTGCAGGGGATTGTGAAACTGGAAGATGGTTTAAGAATATAGAAACAACAAAAGCTTAGTCTTTCAATAATTCTATTTACATAAATAATTTACTCTGTTGTGCTGCAGTTTGGAAGACTACGTATTTAACCTTCACCGCAGTCTTTGATAAGAGGTATTCATAAGGAAAGGATGTTGCTGACAAAGTCAGGTGTTTTTTGAAAGTTAGGCTCCAGATGTGCTTATCCAGCTGTTCATTCTTGTCAGTACTTGAGTAATCTTTATGTCCACCTCTGGATGAATTTGCAAAGTTTCTTTACAACTTTTTTGTCTCATTAACGCAGAAATCTCAAGGGTTTCCCTAAATTGCAGAAGACGCCATCGATTGCACCAATTCTGTTTTAAAGACATTACGTAGTTATACGCTTTTACTCACATTGCTTTTTGGAAATCAATAATGCATTTCAGCTATAGATCTGGGAATCACTGAATAGTAAAAACGTTTAATGAGGAGTGTCTCGCATATACTGGTGTAATGACCATGTCGGCTTTAGTGAAGCCTTTCTTAGCCTCTCTGATATGATCGACATGGGGTAGAATAGATTCTGGATTGTTATAATAAGTGCTACCTTACGCAAAATATGCTCATCAATTTGTTACAGATTCTAGGTGGACACGATTCCACACCAAGGAACGAGGTGCCCCATGTGAATCGTTCATAATTTCTTCTAAACGTATTTGTAAACTTACAGAAAAGTACTACATAACTGTTTTTTTTTTTTAAACTCCTTATTTTAACTTTTAACATTTTTTCCCCTTCTCTGTGGACCTTCCGTACTATTCTTCTGACCTGCCATTCTGAATTTAAATACAGCACTTTCGCCCACTCTCCCGCAGTGGTTACGGAAACGCGCCTCCCGCCAGAAACAGCGAGTGCGCTCATAAGATGTCTTCAGACGTGTGCCTCGGCGTCGGCTGCTTGATCCGCACCTCTTGCCCTCGGAATACATGTAGGCCTTCAGGCAGCCCTTTGTACCGATGCCGTGTTAATCTTGGAAGGGGGCACTAAAACAAGTAAATAAAAACTTAATTTCTTCCAACATTTTTTCTAATGTCCGTGACGAGCCAAGCGGCTTTCTATATTTGCTTTATTTGTACAGCCACTGAACTTGGCTTATCACACTGCATCTTACCACCACCTCCATCTTCAACACATTTGATGCTAATCACGTACAAAGAACAAAAGAAAATGAAAATTGCTCAAATCATAAATTAAAATGGTGTACGATGCTAGCTAGCAAAACAGAATTAACAAGAGAATATTTACCTTCGCAATTGAAAAGATAATTTTCATGAAAATATTTGCATCCCTTTTTAAGTGTTTTAGATGACATGTTGCACTGTACTAATTGTATAAAATATGCCATGGTCAGTTTGGAAAGATTTTTGAGACAAGAGCCCCACAGGCTCCATTGTGTTTGCAGACACCATTCAACAGGAAGTTGGTTATCCCAGCAAGAAACTGGCAGGAAGTCGTCATAGATACCAAAAAAGTGGTCTATTAGGTTATAAAAGCAACTGCAACCACTACAGCAGGGGTGGGCAAAGCCAGTCCTGGAGGGCCACAGTGGCCGCAGGTTTTTGCTCCAACCCAGCTGCTTAATTAGAAAACAATCCTCGTCAATAATTCAATTTCATGGCTTGTTAGTACTTTAACGCTGCCATATCAGGCCATTCTTGTATTCCAGATTTTATTTCCTTTCTAATGATATCATTGAAATTATATGAAGTCTAAAATGTATGAATAATACTCAATCTTTCACTTTTTTCTCTTCACTTTCTTCCCAAGTATTTAATTAAACCAAATAGTGCACGATAAATACACACAGGTGGAAATGGAAACAAGCAAAATGAAGAAATGCTGCTTTCTTTTGTCATTTGAATCTTATTGCTAATAAAAAGTCATTAAAAACCAAGAGAACAGTTGTTTAAGACTACAATAAGCAATAAGGGTTCAAACTCCTAATGAGCGAGACAACTAAAATGAAGCAGAAGAGTTACTTGATCAATGAATGCTAGATAGATAGATAGATAGATAGATAGATAGATAGATAGATAGATAGATAGATAGATAGATAGATAGATAGATAGATAGATAGATAGATAGATAGATAGATAGATACTTTATTAATCCCAAGGGGAATAAGTTGCTTCTTATTAAGCAACTGGGTTGGAACAAAAACCTGCAGCTGCTGCGGCCCTCCAGGAATGACTTTGCCCACCCCAGCACTACAGCCTTCAAAGGCCAAACATGAACAATATATATTTAAAAGATTATGTGACATGATTTTATTCAAAATGAACTAAAATGCACTTTTTTTCTTTCTTGTACTAAGATCCTGGTGCTTATATGTTACTAAAAATTAAATTGTGTGGCTCCCATAAAAAAATTTTTTGAATTCAATTATAATGCATAGATTTGTTAAAGTGAGATTCCTAACCACATTAACACTGGGAAGAAAATCACACATGATGTAAAAGTTGATTGAAGTATATAGGATAATGGTTATAATTGGAGACATTTTCATTCTGTAAGTTTTTTTTTGTAATCATTCAAGAAATCTATGCATTTTAATTGAATTAAATTAATTTTTATGGGCACCACACAATTTTATTTTTTGCATTTTAGTGCATTTTTGAATAAAATCGTGTCAGTTTAAAATCTTTTTTATATACTGTATATATATATATATATATATATATATATATATATATATATATATATATATATATATATATACTGTATATAGTTTTTAGCCACCCTAATGCACATTACAAAAACCTTAAATTGGGTGGGAAAGTGATTTGACAGAAATAACATTAGCTGCAGAGTGCGTAAATTGGTCTCTAACCTTCGACCATTTGATTGAACGTCCAACACGCTAACCACTTGACCGGTGCTGCTTAACTGTCATATTAATGGAATTTAACAAAACTTCAATATCAATTAAGCAAAATGATTTTTTTTCAAATTGTCTACATTGTTCTTGAACCTTCGATCATTTGATCGAAAGTCCAACATGCTAACAACTTGACCAAAACTGCTAATTTTTCATATGTATGTGCATTGGCTAAAAACACTATTTATATGTGTATTTCCTAAAAGTATAATATAAAGAAATACATTTAAATCTGATTGAATTAATGTACAGATCCTGGGTCAAAACTGATGAAATATTGCATTGTCACCAGAAGTCAGCATGCATGCAAAGTCTGAGGGAAACTGTTTTGGTAAAAGTGGATTAAAAACTGATTGCAAAATTTTCCTTGTTTTTATTCTGTTTTTGAATATGGTTAATGGTTACTTAAGAGATTCAAAATTAAATGGATTCAAAGACGTAGGCTCTGTATTTGTGTATGATCACCAAGGGACTCATGGAAGATAACACATAAACCATAAGTGTTTAAACATAACAAAGCTGTAAACATCTCAGCCATTTCCCAAGAGTTTATTATCCTCACCTAATTTTAGTAAACTTCACATGAGTTAAAAGATCTGAAGTTGTAACTGAGCTGGTGCAATAAACCTACAGTAACATTCTTCTCTGAAAGTGTTGCGTATAGAATGAGTGAGGACTTTAAATGCCAAAGGTTAAAATGCTTCAGCCTGAAAATTCACAATGCTCTTACTTAATATTGGAAATGACAGTGTGTGCTTTCTTAGCCATTAAAGTAACATTAACTAGCAATGTACCCCAGCCTTCTTAGATCTTCTTTCTACAGATTAGAAATATTACAAAAGTAATGTTTTCATAAGGCTGAATATTGACAAGCTGAATAATTTTGCCTAGCAGAATTGGCTATTCTATTACCGTGTCTTAGATTATTAATGGATAACTTTGATAATTTTCAGGTCAAAGTAATTTCTTCACAATCACGATATATTGTATATTAATTTGTCACTTGAAATTGTATTCTAAGGTGAAGCTTCTTTTATAAGCTCCTGCAGTTTAGATACTTGCAATTTAGATATTTTCAGTTTACAATTGGCCTATAGGGTACCAGGATCTAAAGATTAAAGGAAAAGCCTTAAAACTTACCAAATACTTTGAAATAGCAAAAATTTGTATTTAACAAAACATGCCTTCAGCATTTATGATGTATCCATGTTATAAAAAAGGAAACTGGAAGTAATTATTTTTATCAAAGACTACTATTTTCTCAGGGTAAGGATGCATTTCTTGCTTGTTCGTTAGCTTCCAGCAACTTTCATGGGTGGAGACATGACAATCCAACATCGAACCCCACCAGACCATTACATTTTTTCTAGTTATTTTACATAGCCTAAAGCACAAGATGCTCAGAGAGTGGCAGCATAGTGAGTTTCATTGTAATTTGTACACATAACAATAAATCCGTACTTAACTGATTATACTCTAGTGTATTGTTAATGAAAGACCTAGATTTTTGAAAGAGCCAAGCCACATTTTCCATGGTGGGTCTTGTGTGCACACACAATCAAAAAAAAAAAAAAAATTCAGAAAATGAAAAGGCAGAATGTGTGACAGAGTAGAATGAAGCACCACAAATTATTGATTTTTTTTAATGCATAATGAGTCCATCTTGTTGAGGATATGGTATATGATGATAAAAGAACTAAGCACAACGTTGTTAGTGAGTAAACTCAGAAACACTGATACCAACCAATCCGTAAATACATCAGGAGAACATACAGCTTCCACTTAGAACCTGCCGTTGTGAATCAGGAATGACAGCTGTTCACTACGTCTCTACCTTATGTTAAAGCATCTCTACTGAACATACTGAAGTTCAATGTTATTAAACACAGGTGAATTGGCCTGTGTGTGTGTGTCTGTTTCTGTGTCTGTGTGTGTATTGGCCTTGTGATGGAAAGGTGTTGTTGCTACCTTGCGTCCAATGTTTCTTGTAATAGGCTCTCTCTGCTCTGTAACCCTACCCTGGATAAGAGGGTTAAGAAGATGGATGGGTTATTTTTATTAATATTAGGTTATTAAATAGGAGATATTGAGGACAATAATTAAGATGATGATCTTATCATTATCCATTACAACATTATTATTATCAAGGTGCTATTTTTATTTTAAGCCCTAAGATTGTTATTATAGGTTCTCTCTCTGCCCAGGATCGACAGGTTAGGAATACAGATGGATGGGTAGATAATTATTCCTATTTGGCATCACAGTGGTAGTTCTGCTGTCTCTGAGTGAGGGAGACTTATGGTTTGTGCGTTCTCTGCATGGTGTTTGCACATTCCCCCTGGTGTTCTGGTTTTGTCCTGCTGTCCAGACACATGCAATTTAGGTGGATCACCTTTGCTGAAGTGGCCCGGGTGTGTCTGTGTGTTTGTAATGTGATAGACTCCTATTGAGAAATTTTATTGCTCAAAGGTTGATCTTTAATGTCTAATCAGACTTAACAGATTCTCATTCATGTTTAAGAGTCAATTTTGTCACAGATATTCTCCTGAATTTTTTTAGGAGAAATAGCTTTACATAAATAAAAGGAATCTAAATTGAGAGTTTGGCTTGAAAAACATGTTATGTTTTTTGAGATCTCTTTCTAATTTTGTTTTAATCGCTTTCAAGACTTCGACAATCTGTCTCAGCATGGCTCCAATACTTGTGTCCAAAGCATCCATCTGGAGGATGAAAGGCAAAGAAAAGTTAGGAGCTTTCAATACTGGAGTTTTTGCAAGTGCCTGCCTTAAGTCACTAAATGCAGCTTCAGATTTAGCATCCTATACCACATGATTCGGACTTCTCTTCCTTGTGAGATTTGTCAAGGGTGCCACTCTCTCAGAGAAAAGGGGCACAAACTGACGATAGCCTGCTAATCCGAGAAAGGCTTGGACCTGCTTCTTGGTCTTTGGATGGGGCCATTTAAGTATGGCATCAGCTTTAGAACACAATACCCCGCCCCACCAGGTAGCCTAAATATTTGGCTTCAATTAATCCAAAGAAACATTTCTTTGGGTTAATTCGCAGATTGGCTTGTCCTAAAGCCCACAATACCACTTGTACCTGCTGAAGGTAATCCTTCCATGTGCTGGAACAGATAATGATATCATCCAGGTAGGTAGCACTATATGAATTATGGGGGTGGAGTACTTTATCCACCACACATTGGAAAGTCACGGGTGCCCCATGTAACCCAAATGGAAGGACACAATACTGCCAGTGTCCACCAGGGGTGCTAAACGCAGTCTTCTCCTTTACGGAATCCGTTAAGGGAACCTGCCAGTACTCCTTTAATCATGTCATGGGTGTTGAAGAATTTGGCTTGTCCATTGGAAATGCGTTGAATTTGGAGACCTGGTTAAACCAATGGAAGTCATTGCAAAGCCTTTAACTCCCGTCAGGCTGAGACGATAGGGCTGGACCAGGGACTATGACTCTCCTCTATCACGCCTAGTTCCAGCATTCGTTTGATCTCCAGCTCCACTTCTGTACTTTTTGCCTCTGGAAGCCAAAACAGACTATTACCCCGGGTTCTGTCACTGTGTCATGCACAATCAGGGAGGTCCATCCAGGTTGTTCACTCACTACCTCTGGGATAAATGAGATAACTGTTTCCAGCTCTTATTGTTGATGGGGGGTCAAATTAGGGCCAAAGTTAAGATCTAATTTACGAATGGAAAGTGAACAGGACTGTCCGGAGAAAGGGATCATTATGCCTATCCTTCCACAGTTTCAGCAGATTCAAGTGGTATACCCGCTCACTTGGCCAACGATTTGGTAGTTTAACCAAATAATCGATGAGCCCCTTCCTCTTCTTAACCTTGTAAGGGCCTTGCCAATCTCCTGGGCAAAACTCCCATAGAGACGTGCCATGGTCATAGCAGCAAATCTCAGCTGCTTGCGTCTTTTCCAAGTGAGCTTGTAGTATTGCATAGGTCTGATTTTAGCAAATCCATCTTGTAACTGGGCGATTTACTCCAATATGTTTGTCGAGGGGCGGGCCTCTTCTTCCCAACCTTCTTTTAGAATATCCAATATGCCCCAGGGTTGTCGTCCGTATAATGATTCAAATGGTGAGAACCCCATAGAGGCTTGCGGGACTTCCTGATATGCAAAAAGGACGAGGGGGAGGAGCTGATCCCAGTTCCTTCCGTCTTTGCTGACCACCTTCTGAATTATCTGTTTGAGGGTTTGATTAAACCACACTACCAAACCATCGGTTTGAGGATGATACACTGTGGTTTTCAAATATTTTATCTTCAGTAACTTGGCCGTTTCCCTGAACATCTCCAAGGTAAAGGGAGTCCCTGGATCCGTTAGGATTTCTTTAGGGATGCTGACTCGCGAGAAGATGCCCACCAGTTCAAATGCTATAGCTTTTGTTGTAGCTGAGCACAACAGAATAGCTTCTGGACATCAGGTCGTGTAATCTACCAGGACCATTATATACTTATGCCCACTGAGCGAGGGCTCTAAGGGTCCCACAAGGTCGACCCTGATTCGTTCAAAGGGAATATCAATCTGGGGTAGGGGAACAAGAGGAGCGCGGTCCCTTCTAGGAATCTGCTGCAGTTGACATTCTGGACAGGATACACAAAAATGGTGGACCTCCTCATTGATTCCCATCCAAAAAATTCAGAGCTTGAAGCGCTCAAGAGTCTTTCGTGGCCCAGATGGGCTCCCAGGATGTGGGCTTGAGCCAGTTCACAGACTTGTCGCTGGTAAGTCCGTGGGACTAACAACAGGGACCACATCTCTCATTCTTTTTCAGCTACCTGACATATAAGGTCATTATTTAACACAAAGTGAGGACCTTGTGGCATAGGATGGTCATCTATTAGAGCAACTGCATTTTTTGCAAATTTAAGGGTGTCATCATTCCATTGCTTCCTTTCAAACAAACCTGGAGTATGCCTAAATTGAAAGTGCAGTTTTGTAAGAGGATCGGAGGCAACCTCAAGGGGCGTGGTTTCCTCACAAGTTGCTGCGGCATCTGTGGATGACGTATCAGCGTAACATCCCAGGAGTTTCCACGTCACTGTTAGTAGCCAACCTCTGGCTGTGAACATGGCGTGGAGGCACATGAGGACGCGGTCTCCACATCCATTACTAAGCCCAGTGTTTGTTTAGGGGTGGTGAGTGTTAAACCATTTTTACTATCTGACCAGTCTCAGCCAGCACCGGATTTTAGTCCATTGACTGAAAGCCTGCGGAGCAACTGGCAAAGATGTATTAAACTCCCATTGAAGTATTTTTCTCACCTGCTGGCCCAGAGCACCCCCACCTTTCTCAAAGGAATTTTTTTTTGTGGGTTGTGGAGCGGTCCCTTTTCCCGGGAGTCCATAATAAGTTCCCAGTGTGTCCACCTCTGAGCCCGGCTCTAGTCCATAGGCCCCAACCTACATGCCCAGTAATCTATTGTAGACCCCTGGGTTGAAGCTCGCCCCGGGTTTCCCTTACCCACAGCGACTGTCTCCAACCCAGCAACTCAAGAATGGTACTCTCCCACCTGATCCTTTAATGGTTGAAGGTCCTGGTTGATTGTCAAGTTTTCCTCAGGTTCTGCTTCTGGTCCCACAAAGAGGCAAACATCCTGCCAACTACACCACTGTGAAATGAATAGACCTTGACACCAAAAAGAGGTTTAGTTCAGCCACCTGTATACTTGAATAAGGGTGCAAATACAGATTAGTTAACACAGAAGTGTACAGGTTGAGTCCAGCAACAGAACTAAGTACAAATGGTGGATGACTGGCTTTTCAAACAGGTTGGCAGAAGTGACATCATATGGGGGCAATAACTGGAATTGACATCATTGGGGCGGAACTGGAAGTGACGTTGTTGAAATCAAGCAGAATTTCCCATGTCTGGTCTGCAGAGATAAAAGTGAGAGATTTACTGCACCCCGCCACACCTGGCCTAGCGAGGAATTACCTTCTTTTGGTCCTTCTAGCTGCACCCATGTGCACGTGTGTGACATCAGAGGGAAGACAGATAGAGGAGAAAAAAGAATAGCATACTGTGTATTTTGTGCTTGTGTGACCAAGAAACCTATTGTGAGGTATTTTATAGTAAATGCCTCTGTTTTTGAACTATTGATTATCTGTGTGTTACTTGTTTCCAGGATTTGGGGCTCAGTGGTGCCCCTGTTTGTCACACTATTAATGTACAGTTAAACAAACAAAAGTTAAGTGAATGATTTGTAACATTTCCTATATTCACAAATCTTCTAATTCACAGATCTAAATTAAATGCAGTGAATTAAATTAAGATCAGGTTTTTAATTTTTTTCAATATCATATAATATATTCTCATACAGAACTGCAGTGTCTACAGATGTTCTCCGTTTTTGAATTCTGACCACAGGCATGTTGTTGCTACTCTGAAGACCCAGCTTAGGTCCAGTAGGGTACCACCTACTAGAAGAATGAGGCTGGACCTGGCCAGACTCCAAGATCAGGTTGTTACTAATGTGTTTGTACATAGTTTGTGTGTTTCTAATGTGATGTGGGA
The DNA here is from genome assembly GCF_016835505.1 of Polypterus senegalus. NCBI lineage: Eukaryota > Metazoa > Chordata > Cladistia > Polypteriformes > Polypteridae > Polypterus > Polypterus senegalus. The sequence continues at coordinate 73,174,326 of NC_053170.1, read as the reverse complement.
GAAGGTTGCTGAGAGTTGTGTTGTTGTTGCCAGTGTTCCGAGAAGGTGTTTCATCTGGCAGGGTACTCTGGATATCATTAATAATAGTCATAGTGCACAGCTTAATGGCAACTCCAATTTGTACCAGGAACTGAGAAGGATGACTGTGTGAGCGCTGAGGGAAGATAAGAAGCCGTTTTGTTAGAGTAATCTGTGAGCAAGTGACACACCATCTATAGTCTAGTGGCCCATGTGCTGTTTACAGTTGAATCAAAGTATTAAGCACATCTGAATCTGTTCCTCTGAGAGCCACAGTCCTGGAGGGTGATGGAACGATCCTTACAGATGGTGCTGCAATTGTGACCTGCTGGGCTGGCTAATTTGAGCAGTTGTTTAAAGCTGATCCTGCATCTAGGACGCTAGGCATCTCTATGTCCAAGGTTTTTGAGCCTGATCCTCCATTTAGCTCTGAACCATGTAATCTTACTGAGATTGTACAGGTGGTGAACTAGCTGATGGGAGGGAAGTCTGAAAAACCATGGACCTAGAGATGCCTAACATATCTGGGGTGAACTTCTCCAGGTTGGTGGTAAGGTTGTCCTCCTTGCATTGCAAGAAATCTTTGCTTCCATTTGGGAGACAGGCATCATCCCAACTGACTGGAAAACAGGTCTTGTCGTTCCTCGGCAGCAACATTCATGTCTTTGGTGACTTCTTCCTTTGAAGTCATTAAATGGATTGGGAGAGCATAGAGGGTCAAGAGGTCACGAAGACCGGACTCTTTAAGTACTGTGTCTTTTCAGAGAATCCTTGGGTACCACTGGTTTGAATTTGTGTCGAATGAGTGGCTGCTCATAGAATCCCAAATGAGACACATTACCTGCATTGTGAGGGAGCGTCAGTTATAGCACTACGACCATGCACTGCATGAAAAGAGGTGTATCTGTACTAGGAAACTCCTGTATACACCACTGATTTTTGGAAGTATCTACAAGTACCACTGAGCGTATACATCAAATTCCACCAACCTAGGATACTTCCGGATTGATACCAATTCGGATGTATCTTGCTGAGGGATTCTTCCATGGTACAGCCATTTGTTGCCATGGCAAATAATCCACTCAAGGCTCTTTCAAGGAGACATTCACACCTCAAGAACCATTTGCATTTTACACCTCTGCACAACTCTGCTGTTCTACATTGGTCTTTTATCTCAACATTGATTGGTTGATATAAAAAAAAAAAAACACTTCCATTGGTCGCACTTTTTATTGAGCCCAACCCAAGCCCTCATAGCTTAGTCACTTGATTGGTTATTGGGCAGGTATGTAGACGGACCATATACACTTCCCACCCCCACCCTCCACTGTACTATACATCCCTCGCACCGTTTAAAAAATGAGAATAAAATTGATTCAGAAATGTTTTTATTAAAATAAAACCAAACACTAATAATTATACAACCTAAGAATAAGAAAAAACTGAAAATATGGAGAAAAAAATGTGCAAATCTGATTGTGCAAGTAAATTAAAATCAATGAAACAAACTGAAATAAACACATGCACCAGTGCTTATTAAAGTTCCAAAAATGAATCTTCTTCTGGCCCGATTCCATCAGCTCTTACACGCTGATGGTATGTAAGAGCATAGCGCATATCCGCCTCCAATCTGGACTGAAGCTGCTGGCAAAGCTCAGACAATTGTGGGTTCCTGTGAGGTGGAGACCTCACAACCCACACCGGTCTTCCATCAACGATGGCATCCTCTTCATTGGACATCAGGTCCAGAATTGCAGTCTGCCACAGTTCTCTCTCTGCATCTGTTTGGACGACTCTAGACCTGGACTCCAGCAACTGCAAAACACACCATATGTTAACCCCTAAAAACACCCAGAGATGTACCAAACTATATATATATATATATATATATATATATATATATATATATATATATATATATATATATATATATATATATAATTTGTACACTTACTCGTCTTTTCGTCTTTTCCTTTGTCGGTTTTTAGCACCTATCTTAATGGAGTCCCTTAGCTGGGACTTTCCTGGCTGAGACAAAGAGTATTTCCTCCGCAGTGTCTCATAGTAAGTCCTACAGCATGCAGAATAAAAAAATAATTCATATAAGTGACAAAACCAATTCAAATAATTAGAGGGACAACAATAAAGGGGACATGAACATAATTATAATAACAATTCCCCTTTATATACAAATATTAAGTGTATAAATTACCCTTTATACACTCAGGGTCAGCATCTGCAAAAGTCGTCTTCAATTCCTCCAGCAGATATGTCATTACTGCCTGATTATGAGGTGAACTTATTCTGTGTGGAAAGAGAGTAGTGTCATTAATTACATTTAAAATGATTACATAAAACCCCATACATAGTATATAAAAAAAAACACTGCTTACCCAGTTTGTGGATCATATTTATGCGGGCTGTTTTCCGAATTATGGAGGTGCCTTACAGCTTCCTGTAACATTGAATTAAAAATGCTTTAGTAGATACACGCATACATGCATGGGAAACAAAGACTTTTCAAACAACATCGTATAATTCGGACGTGACAAACTGTTAAATAAGCTAGACGCAAGGAACAAAAGTAGATGTGTAGCCAAGCACTAACTTAGGCTAACTTGGCGAGGTATAATTTTCTACTATATTGTCGGCTAACATAAAGCTCAACTTACCGCAATGCCCACGTTACGCGCCCTCTTGACTCTTTTAAGCGCATGGCTTGACTCTTCCTGCGGTTTTTGCTCGCCGAACTTGCGCTCAAGCTAATCCCCCCACCCGGCTATGATAACAAAGACAACACCTCTACTTGATAGTCATTAACATATGAAAGGCTCTTACACCTCACAGCCATCACACCTCATTGCTAGCTGTTAGGATTCTTTGAAACTTCCACCGATTCTTGTATACATCCACATATGTAAGGTATCTGGTTGTTTCACAAAATTTCCTTTTGCATGCTACATTTCCAAGCTCTCTACCTCATACATCTGGCAAACGTAGAGTTTAGCAGAGATTTCCCATACCATATTTGTCCGGATACAGCTCTTTTCATGCAGTGATGTGGCATGATTCCCCAGGGGTGATCCGCCTCACAGGATCTTCAATTGTTGAAGACTCGAGCGGCTAGACCAGGCCAAGGGGACACCCACGTAAAAATTGGCTGCAGAAAATTGATTGTTGTTTCCAGGGGTTATGGACTTGTGTCTGCCTGTGAGGTTGGCAACCAGGATCCTAAGCTGTTTTTTAATGTGGTGGGTGTGGCAATGCACTGTACCAGTGCATGCTCCCCAACCTGATCTTACTGTACCTGATATAAAGTCGTGAATGGCCCAGTCCTCATTTGCACTGCAGATATATTAATGCCTATACCCCTGAGTGCACAATTTGATAAAACCATGCAGGCCAGCTTTAAATTCAGGGTATCAATAAAACAAATATCCAAATGTTTAGCTGTAGGGTCTCTTATCTTTGAAAATTACCTGCCTGCCAAATTAATACTCTATTTTAACATTTTATGTTCAAGTTAGAGCTGCTAGATTGACTGAGATGGTTAAAACTGACATCTGCTTTTATTTAGTTGTTTTACTTATTGCACTGCAATGTATTTGTTTTTGCTGATACTTTGATGAAGTGTTTGCTCTTAACACTGGAGTAGGACCTCATAATGTATAAGAGTGATACATATTTTGCAGCCTCATTGTTTTGCAGAATCTGTTATTGAAACTCCTCATAACGTGCTGGCACTGGATGTATTTCACACAGGCACAGGCAATAGCACCATAGAGAATGGCAAAAGAAAAGAGAAACAGTTGCTGATTTTGTGAATGAAAAATAATATACAGTCATGGCTGAAATTATCGGCACCCCTGGAATTTTCCCAGAAAATGTACCATTCCTCCCAGAAAATTGTTGCAATTACAAATGTTTTGGTATACACATGTTTATTTCCTTTATGTGCATTGGAACAACACAAAAAAACAGAGAAAAAAAGCCAAATCTGACATCATGTCACACAGAACTCCAAAAATGGGCCAGACAAAATTATTGGCACCTTTTCAAAATTGTGGGTAAATCATTTTATTTCAAGTATATGATGCTCGTTTGAACTCACCTGTGGCAAGCCAGTTAAAATGGAGAAAAGTTGACTCAACCTTTCTGTTGTGTGTCTGAGTGTGCCACACTAAGCATGGAGAACAGAAAGAAGAGCAGAGAATTATCTGAAGACTTGAGAACAAAAATTGTGGAAAAATATCAACAATCTCAAGGCTACAAGTCCATCTCCAGAGATCTTCATGTTCCTTTGTCCACTGTGCACAACATAATCAAGAAGTTCACAACACATGGCACTGTAGCTGATCTCCCTGGACGTGGACAGAAGAGAAAAATTGATAAAAGACTGCAATGAAGGATAGTCTGAATGGTGGATAAACAGCCCCAATCAACTTCAAAACATATTCAAGCTGTTCTGCAGACTCAGGGTGCAACAGTGTCAGCTCGAACTATCCGTCGACATCTAAACAAAATGAAACGCTATGGCAGGAGAGCCAGAATGACCCCACTGCTGACACAGAAACATAAAAAAGCCAGACTGGAGTTTGCCTAAATGTACTTGAGGAAGCCAAAATCCTTCTGGGCGAACGTCTTCTGGACAGATGAGACCAAGGTAGAGCTTTTTGGTAAAGCTCATCATTCTACTGATTACAGAAAATGGAATGAGGCCTACGAAGAAAAGAACACAGTAACTACAGTCAAACATGGTAGAGGTTCTAAGATGATTTGGGGATGTTTTGCTGCGTCTGGCACTGGATACCTTGACTGTGTGCAAGGCATCATGAAATCTGAAGACTACCAAAAGATATTGGGGTGCAATGTAGGGCCCAGTGTCAGGGGTCATGGGTGTTCCAGCAGGACAATGACCCCAAACATACCTCTAAAAGCACCCAGAAATGGTTGAAGACAAAGCGCTGGAGAGTTCTGAAGTGGCCAGCAATGAGTCCGGATCTAAATTCGATTGAACACTTATGGAGAGATCTCAAAATTGCTGTTGGGAGAAGGCACCCTTCAAATCTGAGAGACCTTGAGCAGTTTGCAAAAGAAGAGGTCAGAAATTCCAGTTGAGAGGTGTAACAAGCTTGTTGATGGTTATAGGAAGCACTTGATTTCAGTTATTTTTTCCAAAGGGCGTGCAACCAAATATTAATTTGAGGGTGCCAATAATTTTGTACAGCCCGGTTTTTGAGTTTTGTGTGAAATGATGTCAGATTTGGCTTTTTTTCTCTGTTTTTTGTGTTGTTCCAATGCACATAAAGGAAAATAAACATGTATACCAAAACATTTGCAATTTCAACAATTTTCTGGGAGACATGGTGCATTTTCTGGGAAAATTCCAGGGGTGCCGATAATTTCGGCCATGACTGTGACACAGGATACATTACTGTACAAGCATAGTTATGCAATCTGAAAGTGCAGCTACTCACCATTGGGCTGTGGCCATATTACATTTTGTAAGCATGTTCATGTAATAGTTTTGGTTGTGTACATCTTGACCTCAGCTGATACTGCAGTCACTACTGACACAATATTGTCTATCACCAGTAAACCTGCCACAATGATTTCTAGGGACTTTAGTTATTTAATCAATTATTCATAATTGAGTCAATGCAAAACAAGAAAAAGTAAGATACTATCTTTGTTCCATGCTAAAGTAAAGGAACAATTAAATTTACTGGCATTGCCTCCCTTGAGTAAATTCAGTTACATTCTGGTATGTCTGATCCTTAAATATAAATC